>NW_012098766.1:0-33210 GCF_000951045.1 Mandrillus leucophaeus
GAAAACCAAACACCGCATGTTCTCACTCATAGGTGGGAACTGAACAATGAGATCACTTGGACTCAGGAAGGGGAACATCACACACCAGGGCCTATCATGGGGAGTGGGGAGGGGGGAGGGATTGCATTGGGAGTTATACCTGATGTAAATGACGAGTTGATGGGTGCAGCACACCAACATGACACAAATATACATATGTAACAAACCTGCACGTTATGCACATGTACCCTACAACTTAAAGTATAATAATAATAAATTAATTAAAAAAAAAAAAGAAACTGCGTCATGGACATATTCACGAAGGGACAATAGTGAGCACACTCAGGCTTGTGGGGAAACAGGAAATATCTCCAGATAAAAACTGGAGAGTAGCTTTCTGAGAAACTGCTTTGTGATATGTGCATTCCACTCAGGGAGTTATACCACTTTTCTAATAAGGCAGTGTTTGAACACTGTTCCTCTAAAACTGAAAGAGTGATATTTTGCAGCACATAGAAGACTATGGAGAAAATTGAAATATACTGAAATAAAACCCAGAAAGAAACGTTAAAAGAAACTGCTCTCTGACGCGTGCATTCATTTCAGGCACTTAAAGCTTACACTACGTTACCCAGTTTGGAAACTGTCTTTGCGGAATCTGTGAAGGGACATTAAGTGGCGCCCGGAGGTTTGTGGTGAGAAAGGAAACGTCTTCCATTGAAAACTGGAGAGAAGCTTTCAGAGCCACTGCTTTGTGATGTGTGTATTCATCACATAGAGTTAAATCATTTTTTGGATGGAGCAGTTTGAAATCACTGTTTCTGTGGAACCTGAGAAAGCACATTTGAGAACGTTCTTAAGAATATGCTGAAAAAGAAATACCTTCCAATAAAAACCTGAAGAAAACTTTCTGTGAAACTGCTCTAGGTCACGTGAAGCCCACTCGCAGAGTTAAGCTTCTGTTTTTATTGAGCAGTATCCCAACACTGTTTTAGGTTAGTCCACTAAGGGATACTCGGGTGTGCTTTGAGGCTTATCGTGAAAATGGAAATATCTTCAGCTAGATAGTGGAGAGAAGATTTCCAAGGAGCTGCTTTGTGACGTGTGCATTCCACTCACAGAATTATACTTTTCTTCTCCCAGAGGATTGAGGAATCCCATTTGAAGAAAAATCTAGCAGGGGACATTTGGGAGTATATGGAAGGCTACGGTGAAAAAGGATGTATCCTCAGACAAAAACTGGAAAGAAGCTTTCTGTAAAACTGCTTTGTGATAGATATGTCTATTTATCTCACATAGCTGAAACTTTCTTTTATTATGCAGATTTGAAACTGTGTCCTGCACAGATTAGCGTAGGGACATTTGGAGGGACATTCAGGCCTGTGGTGAAATAGGAAATATTTTCTGATAAACACGGGAGAGAAGCTTTCTGAGAAACTGCTTTGTGACATGTGCATTACACTGCCAGATTAATACTTTTCTTCTCATACATGATTGGGGGAATCCTGTTTGGAGAAAACGCCACCAGGGGACATTCAGGAATATATGGACAGCTATGGTGAAAAAGGAAGTATCCTCAGACAAAAACTGGAAAGAATCTTTCAGTGAAACTGTTTTGTGATAGACATGTCTATTCGTTTCACATAGATAAAACTTTCTTTCTATTACGCAGTTTTGAAATGGCGTCATGGACGGTTTCACGAAGGGACAAGGCCTGTGGGGAAATAGGAAATATTTTCAGTAAAAACTGGAGAGAAACATTCTGAGAAACTGCTTTATGGTGTGTGCATTCGACTCACAGAGTTATACCTATGTTCTCATAAGACAGTGTTTGAACACTGTTCCTGTAAAACAGAAAAAGTGATATTTTGCAGCGCAATGAAGAGTATGGTGAAAATTTTCATATCTGGAAATAAAACCCAGAAAGAAGCATTCCAAGAAACTGCTCTCTGACGTTTGCATTCATTACAGAGGATAAAAGCTTACACTACGTTGAGCAGTTTGGAACTCTGTCTTTGAGGAATCTGGGAAGGGATATTAAGTGGCGCCGGGAGGTTTGCGGTGAGAAAGGAAACGTCTTCTGAAGAAAACTGGTGAGAAGCTTTCGAACAACTGCTTTGTGAAGTCTGTATTCATCTTATAGAGTTATAACATTCTTTGAATTGAGCAGTTTGAAATCACTGTTTCTGTGGAACCTGAGAAAGGACATGTGGGAACGCTCTTAAGAATATGCTAAAAGAAGAATAACCTCGGATAGAAAACAGAAGGAAACTTTCTGTGAAACTGCTCTAGGTCAGGTGAAGTCCATTCGCACAGTTAATCTTCTGTTTTCATTGAGCAATATTCTAACACTGTTTTAGGTTAGTCAGCTAAGGCATACTCGGGAACGCTTTGAAGCTTACAGTGTAAACGGTAATATCTTCAGATAGATACTGGAGAGAAGATTTACGAGGAGTTGCTTTGTGACGTGTGCATTCCACTCACAGAGTTATACCTTTCTTCTCATAGAAGATTGGGGAATTCCTTTTGGAGAAAACACTACCAGTGGACCCTAATGACTATATGGATGGCTATGGTGAAAAAGGAAGTGTTTTCAGACAAATACTGGAGAGAAACTTTCTGTGAAACTGTTTTCTGATAGATACGTTTATTCATCTCACATTGATAAAATTTTCTTTTTATTACGCAATTTTTAAAATACGTCAAGGATGGATTCGAGAAAAAACATTCGGGAGCATATTCAGGTCTGAGGGAAAATATTAATATCTTCAGATAAAAACTAGAGAGAAGCTTTCTGTGAAAGTGCTTTGTGATGTGTGCATTCCATCAGGGACTTATACCTCTTTTCTTTTAAGGAAGTGTTGGAACACTGTTCCTGTAAAACTGAAAAAGTGATATTATGCAGCCCATTGAAGACTATAGGGAAATGTGAAATATCCTGAAATAAAAGCCAGAAAGAAGCATTTAAAGAAACTGCTCTCTGACGTGTGCATCCATTTCAAAGAGTCAAAATTAACACTACGTTGCCCAGTTTGGAAACTCTGTCTTTGAGAAACCTGTGAAGGGATATTAAGTGGTGCCCAGAGGCTTGTGGTGAGAAAGCAAATGTCTTGCGATGAAAACTGGGGAGAAGCTTTTGATGCCAACTGCTTTGTGATGTGTATATTCATCGCACAGAGTTAAATCACTCCTTGGCTTTATCAGTTTGAAATCAATGTTTCTGTGGAACCTGAAAAAGGACATTTGGGAATGCTATTAAGAATATGCTAAAAAAGTTATACCCTCCGATAATAATCAGAAGGAAACATTCTGTGAAACTGCTCTAGGTCACGTGAATTCCACTCACACAGTTAAGCTTCCGTTTTCATTGAACAGTATTCTAACACTGTTTTATGTTAGTTAGCTAAGGTATACTCCAGAACACTTTGAGGCTTATGGTGAAAATGGAAATATCTTCAGATAGATACTGGAGAGAAGATTTTCGATGAGCTGCTTTGTGACGTGTGCATTTCACTCACAGAGTTATACTTTTCTTCTCATAGAGGATTGGGAAATCCCATTTGAAGGAAAAGCTACCAGGGGACACTCTGGAGTATATGGACGGTTGTGGTGAAAAAGGAAATATCCTCAGACAAAAACTGGAAAGAAGGTTTCTGTGAAATTGCTTTGTGATAGATATGTCTATTCATCTCATAGAAAAATCTTTCTTTCTATTATGCAGTTTTGAAACTGCCTCATGGACGGATTTGTGAAGGGATATTCGGGAGCACATTCAGGCATGTGGGGAAACAGGAGATATCTTCAGATACAAACTGGAGAGAAGGTTTCTGAGAAACTCCTTTGTAATGTGTGCATTCCACTCAGGGAGTGATATCTCTTTTCTCATAAGACAGTGTTTGAGCACTGTTCCTGTAAAACTGAAAAAGTTATATTTTGCAGCGCTCTGAAAACTACAAGAAATATCCTGAAGTAAAACCCAGAAAGAAGCATTCTAAGAAACTGTTCTCTGACGTGTGCATTCATTTCAGTGAGTTAAAGGTGACAATATGTTGCCCAGTTTGGAAACTCTGTCTTTGATTAATCTGTGAAGGCATATTTGTTGGCACTCAGAGGCTTCTGGTAAGAAAGAAAACGTCTTCTGAAGAAAACTGGAGAGAAGCTTTCAGAGCAACTACTTTGTGATGTGTGTATTCATCTCATAGAGTTAAATCATCCTTTGGATTCAGCGGTTTGAAATCACTTTTTCTGTGGAATATGAGAAAGGATATTTCGGTTCACTGTTAAGAATATGCTGAAAAAGTAATACCCTCCAATAAAAACGAGAAGCAACTTCCTGTGAAACTGCTCTAGGTCACGTGAATTCCACTGGCATAGTTAAGCTTCTGTTTTCCTTGAGCAGTATTCTAACTCTGTTATACGTTAGCCATATAAGGGATACTTAGGAGTCCTTCAGGCTTACGGTGAAAACGGAAATATCTTCACATAGATACTGGAGAGAAGATTTCCTAGGAGCTGCTTTGTGATGTGTGCATTCCACTCACAGAGTTTTACTTTTCTTCTCCTAGAGGATTGGGGAATCCCGTTTGGAGAAAAGGCTACCAGGGGGGCATTTGGGAGTATATGGATGGCTATGGTGAAAAAAGAAGTAACCACAGACAAAAACTGGAGGGAGGATTTCAGTGAAAATGCTTTGTGATAGATATGTCTATTCATCTCATATAGATAAAACATTCTTTCTATTACGCAGTTTTGTAACTGCATCATGGAGGGATTCATGACGGGACATTCTGGAGCACATTCAGGCCCATGCTGCTTTGTGATTTGTGCATTCCACAGGGCGTTATACCTCTTTTCTCATAAGGCAGTGTTTGAACGTTTTTCCTGTAAAATTGAAAAAGTGATATTTTGCAGCTGTTTGAAGACTATGGCAAAAAGTGAAATATCCTGAAATAAATCCCGGAAAGAAGAGTTCTAAAAGACTGCTCTCTAACGTGTGCATGCATTTCAGAGAGTAAAAGCTTACACTACTTTGCCCAGTTTGGAAACTCTGTCTTTGAGGAATATGTGAAGGGATATTAAGTGGCACCCGTAGGCCTGTGTTGAGAAACGAAACGTCTTCCGATGAAAACTGGAGAGGAACTTTCGGAACAACTGCTTTGTGAAATGAGAATTCATCTCACAGAGTTAAATCATTCTTTAGATTGAGCAGTTTGAAATAACTGTTTCTGTGGAACCTGAGAAAGGACATTTGGGAACACTCTTAAGAATATGATGAAAAAGTAATACCCTCTGAACATAATTAGAATGAAACTTTCTGTGAAACTGCTCTAAGTCACGTGAAATTCACTCACAGAGTTAAGCTTCTGTTTTCATTGAGCAGTATTCTAACAATGTTTTAGGTTAGTCAGCTAAGGGATACTCTGGAGCGCTTTCAGGCTTACAGTGAAATCGGAAATATCTTCAGATAGATAACAGAGAGAAGATTTCCGAGGAGCTGATTTGTGATGTGTGCATTCCACTCAGAATTATACCTTTCTTCTCATAGAGGATTGGGGAATCCCATTTGGAGAAAACACTACCAGGGGACATTCGGGAGTATGTGCATGGCAATGGTGAAAAAGGAAGCATCCTCTGACAAAAACTGGAAAGACGCTTTCTGTGAAACTGCTTTCTGATAGATATATCTATTCATCTCACATAGATAAAATTTTCCTTCTATTATGCAGTTTTGAAACTGCATCATGGACGGACTCATGAAGCGACATTCAGGAGCACATTGAGGCCTGTTGGGAAATAGGAAGTATCTCCAGATAAAAATTTGAGAGAAGCTTTCTAAAAAACTGCTCTGTGACGTGTGCATTCCACTCAGGGAGCAATACCTCTTTTCTCATAAGGCAGTGTTTGAACACTGTTCCTGTAAAACTGAAAAAGTTATTTTATGCAGCACATTGAAGACTATGGTGAAAAGTGAAATATCCGGAAATCAATCCCAGAAAGAAGTGTTCCAAGAAACTGCTCTCTGACGTGTGCATTCATTTCAGAGATTAAAGCTTCCACTACGTTTCCCAGTTTGGAAACTCTGTCTTTGAGGAATCTGTGAAGTGATATTAAGTGACTCCAGGAGGCTTGTGGTGAGAAAGGAAATGTCTTCTGATGAAAACTGGAGAGAAGCTTTCGGAGCAACTGCTTTGTGATGTGTGTATTAATCTCATAGAGTTAAATCATTCTTTGGATTGAGCAGTTTCAAGTCATTGTTTCTGTGGAACTTGAGAAAGGATATTTGGGAACGCTCTTAAGAATATGCTGAAAAAGAAATACCCTCCGATAAAAACCAGAAGGAAATTTGCTCAGAAACTGCTCTAGGTCACGTGAAGTCCACTCACACATTTGAGCTTCTGTTTTCATTGAGCAATATTCTAACACTGTTTTAGGTTAGTCAGCCAAGGGATACTACGGAGTGCTGTGAGGCTTACAGTGAAAATGGAAATATCTTCAGATAGATACTAGAGAGGAGATTTCGGAGGAGCTGCTTTGTGATGTGTGCATTCCACTCACAGAATTATACCTTTCTTCTCACAGAAGATTAGGGAATCCTGTTTGGAGAAATTGCTACAAGGGCTCATTCGGCAGTATATGGATGGCTATGGTGAAAAACGAAATATTCTCAGAGAAAAACTGGGAAGAAGCTTTCTGTGAAACTGTTTTGTGATAGATATGACTACTCATCTCACATAGATAAAACTATCTTTCTATTACACAGTTTTGAAACTGCATCATGGGTGTATTCGCGAAGCGACGTTCGGAAGCACATTCAGTCCTGTGGGGAATTAGGAAATATCTCCGGATAAATGCTGGAGAGAAACTTTCTGAGAAACTGTTTTGTGATGTGTGCATTCCACTCAGGGAATTATACCTCTTTTCTCATAAGGCAGTGTTTGAACACTGTTCCTGTAAAACTGAAAAGGTCATATTTTGCAGTGCATTGTAGGCTATTTCGAAAAGTGAAACATTCGGAAATGAAACTCAGAAAAAAATTTTCCAAGAAACTGCTCTCGGACGTGAGCATGCATTTCAGAGAGTTAAAGCTTACAGTACGTTACCCAATTTGGAACTCTCTCTTTGAGGAATCTGTGAAGGGATATTAAGTGGCACCAGGAGGCTTGTGGTGAGAAAGGAAACGTCTTCTGATGAAAATTGGAGAGAAGCTTATGGAGCAACTGTATTGTGATGTGTGTAGTCATTTAATAGAATTAAGTGATTTTTTGAATTGAGCAGTTTGAAATCACTGTTTCTGTGGAACCTGAGAAAGGACGTTTCGGAATGCTCTTAAGAATATGCTGAAAAAGTAATACCCTCTGATAAAAACCAGAAGGAAACTTTCTGTGAAACTGCTCTAGGTCACGTGAATTCCACTCGCACAGTTAAGCTTCAGTTATCATTGATCTGTAATCTAATACTGTTTTAGGTTAGTCAGCTACAGGATACTCGGGAGCATTTTGATGCTTACGGTGAAATGTCCTCAGAGATATAATGGAGAGAAGATATCCGAGGAGCTGCTTTGTGACCTGTGCATTCCACTCACAGAGTTAGAGTTTTCTCCTCATAGAGGATTGGGGAATCCCATTTGGAGAAAACGCTATCAGGGGACATTTGGGAGTATATGAACGGCTATGGTGAGAAAAGAAGGATCCACAGACAAAAACTGTAAAGGAGCTTTCTGTGAAACTGCTTTGTTGTAGATATGTCTATTCATCCCACGTAGATAAAACTTTTTTTCTATTAGGCAGTTTTGGAACTGCATCATGGACGGATTCACGAAGCGACATTCGGGGGCACATTCCGGCCTGTGGGGAAATAGGAGATATCTTCAGACAAAAACTGGAGAGAAGTTTTCTGAGAAACTGCTTTGTGATATGTGTATTCCGCTCAGGAATTTATACCTCTTTTCTCATAAAACAGTGTTTGAACACTATTCCGGTAAAACTGAAAATGTGATATTTTTCACTGCATTGAAGACAATGGTGAGAAGTGTAATATCCTAAAAGAAAACCCAGAAAGAAGTATTCCAAGAAACTGCTCTCTGACGTGTGCAGTCATTTTGGAGAGTTAAAGCCTACACTACATTGTCCAGTTTGAAAACTCAGTCTTTGAGGAATCTGTAAAGGGATATTAAGTGGTGCCCAGAGGCTTGCGGTGAGGAAGGAAACGTCTTCCGATGATAACTGGAGAGAGGCATTCGGAGCAACTGCTTTGTGGTGTGTGTATTCATCTCATAGAGTTAAATCATCCTTTGGATTGAGCGGTTTGAAATCACTGTTTCTGTGGAACCTGAGAAAGGAAAATTGGGAACACTACTAAGAATATGCTGAAAAAGTAATACCCTCCAATAAAAACCAGAAGGAACTTTCTGTGAAACTACTCTAGGTCACGTGAAGTCCACTCATACAGTTAAGCTTCTGTTTTCATTGAGCAGTATTCTAACACTGTTCTAGGTTAGCCAGCTAAGGGATACTCAGAAGCGCATTGAGGCTTACTGTGAAAACAGAAATATCTTCAGATAGATACTGGTGAGAAGCTTTCCGAGGAGCTGTTTGTGACGTGTGCATTCCACTCACAGAGTTATACTTTTCATCTCATAGAGAATTGGGGAATCCCGTTTGGAGACAACACTACAAGGGGACATTCGGGAGTATTTGGACAGTTATGTTGAAAAAGGAAGTATCCTCAAGACTATAAGTGCAGAGAAGCTTTCTGTGAAACTGCTTTGTGATAGATATGTTTATTCATCTCACAGTGATAAAAGTTTCTTTTTATTATGCAATTTTGAAACTGCATCATGGACGGATTCACGAAGGGAGATTCGGGAGCACATTCAGGCCTCTGGGGAGATAGAAAATATCTTCAAATAAAATCTGGAGAGAAGCTTTCTGTGAAAGTGCTTTGTGATGTGTGTATTCCAGTGAGGGAGTTTTACCTCTTTTCTCATAAAGCAGTGTTTGATCACTGTTCTTGTAAAACTGAAAAAGTGATATTTTGCAGCTCATTGAAGACCATGGCGAAAAGTGAAGTAACCTGAAATAAAACCCAGAAAGAAGCGTTCCAAGAAACTGCTCTCTGAAGTGTACATTCATTTCAGAGAGTCAAAATTTACACTATGTTGCCCAGTTTGGAGACTTAAATCATTCTTCAGATTGGGCAGTTTGAAATCACTGTTTCTGTGGAACCTGAGTGAGGTCATTTGTGAATGCTCTTAAAAATAGGCTAAAAAAAATCCTCCTATAAAAACCAGAAGAAAACTTTCAGTGAAACTCCTCTAGGTCACATGAAGTCCACTCGCACAGTTAAGCTTCTGTTTTCATTGAGGAGTATTCTAACACTGTTTTAGGTTAGTCACCTAAGGGATACTTGGGAGCGCTTTGAGGCTTTTGGTGAAAACGGTAATATTTTCATATAGATACTGGAGAGAAGATTTCCGAAGAGCTGCTTTGTGACGTGTGCATTCCATTCACCGAGTTATACTTTTCTTCTCGTAGAGTATTGGGGAATCCCGTTTGGAGAAAATGCTACCAGGGGACTGTCCATAGTGTATGTAAGGCTATGGTGAAAAAGGAAGTATCCACAGACAAAAACTGGAGAGAAGCTTCCTGTGAAAGTGCTTTGTGATGTGTTCATTCCACTGAGGGAGTTATAATTCTTTTCTCATAAGGCAGTGTTTGAACACTGTTCCTGTATAACTGAAAAAGTGATATTTTGCAGCGCATTGTAGACTATGGTGAGAAGTGAAATATCCTGAAATAAAACCGAGAAAGAAGCGATAAAAGAAACTGCTCTCTGACGTGTTCATTCATTTCAGAGGGTTAAAGCTTACACTACGCTTCCAAGTTTGGAAACTCTGTCTTTAAGGAATCTGTTAAGGCATATTAAGGGCCACCCAGAGGCTTGTGGTGAGAAAGGAAACATCTTCCGATGAAAACTGGAGAGAAAATATTGGAACAACTGCTTTGTGATGTGTGTATTCATCTCATAGTGTTAAATAATTAAGGGATACTCTGGAGCACTTTGAGGTTTACGGTCGAAATGGAAATATCTTCAGATAGATACTGAAGAGAAGATTTCTGAGGAGCTTCTTTGTGACGTTTGTATTACACTCACAGAGTTATACTTTTCTTCTCATAGAGAATTGGGGAATCCCGTTTGGAAAAAAACGCTACCAGGGGACTTTTCATTGTATATGGACGGCTATGGTGAAAAGGGAAGTATCCTCAGACATAAACTGGAGGAAAGCTTTTGTGAAACTGCTTTGTGATAGATATGTCTATTCTTCTCACATAGATAAAACTTTCTTTCTATTATGCAGTTTTGAAAATGCGTCATTGACGGATTCAGAAGGGGATATTGGGAGCACATTCTGGCCTATGAGGGATAGGAGATGTCCTCAGATAAAAAGTGGAGAGAAGCTTTCTGAGAAACTGCTTTGTGATATCTGCATTCCACTCTGGGGGTTATAACTCTTTTCTCATAAGGTAGTGTTTGAACAGTGTTCCTGTAAAATTGAAAAAGTGATGTTTTGTAGTGTGTTGAAGACTCTGGCAGAAAGTGAAATATCCTGAAATAAAACCCAGAAAGAAGCATTTCAAGAAACTGTTCTCTGACGTGTGCATTCATTCCAGAGAGTTAAAGCTTACATCACCTCACCCAGTTTGGAAACTTTGTCTTTGAGGAATCTGTTAAGGGATATTAAGTACCACCCAGAGGCTTGTGGTGAGAAAGGAAACCTGTTCCGTTGAAAGCTGGAGAGAAGCTTTCAGAGCAACTGCTTTGTGATGGGTGTATTCACCTCATAAAGGTAAATCGTTCTTTCAATTGAACAGTTTGAAATTACTGGTTTTTTTGGATCCTAGGAAAGGATATTTGAGAACGTTCTTAAGAATGTGCTGAAAAAGAAATACCCTATGATAAAAACCAGAAGAAACTTTCTGTGAAACTGCTCCACGTCACAAGAAGTCCACTCGCAAAGGTAAGCTTCTGTTTTCATTGAGCAGTATTCTAACACTGTTTTAGATTAGTCAGTTAAGAGATACTCGGGAGCGCCTTGAGGCTTACATTGAAAATGGAAATATCTTCAGATAGATACTGGAGAGAAGACTTCCGAGGAGCTGCTTTGTAACATGTGCAATCCACTCACAGAGTTACACTTTTCTTCTCATAGAAGATTGGGGAATCCCGTTTGTGGAAAACACTACCTGGGACATTTGGGAGTATATCCACGGCTATGGTGAAAAAGGAAGTATCCTCAGACAAAAACTGGAAAGAAGCTTTCTTTGAAACTGCTTTGTGATAGATATGTCTATTCATCTCACATAGATAAAACTTTCTTTCTAATACCCAGTTTTGAAACTGCATCATTGATACATTCGCGAAGGGACATTCGGGAGCACATTCAGGCCTGTGGGGTAATAGGAAATATCTTCACATAAAAACTTAAGAGACATTTTCTGAGAAATTGCTTTGTGATGTGTGCTTTCCTCTCAGGGAGATATACCTCTTTTCTTATGAGGCAGTGTTTGAACACTGTTCCTGTAAAACTGAAAAAGTGATATATTCCAACACATTGAAGACTATGGCAAAAAGTGAATTATTCTGAAATAAAACCCAGTAAGAAACATTCCAAGAAACTGCTCTCTGACGTGTGCATTCACTTCAGAGAGTTAAAGCTTAAACAACGTTGCTCTTTTTGGAAACTGTGTCTTTGAGGAATCTGTGAAGGGATATTAAATGGCGCCCAGAGGCTTGCGGTGTGAAAGGAAACTTCTGATGAAAACTGGAAAGAAGCTTTCAGAGCTACTGCATTCTGGTGTGTGTATTCATCTCATGGAGTTGAATCATTCTTTGGATTGAGCAGTTTGAAATCACTGTTTCTGTGGAACATGAGTAAGGACATTTGGGAAAGCTCTTAAGAATACACTGAAAAAGAAATACTCTCCAATAAAAACAAGAAGGAAACTTTTTGTGAAAATGTTCTACAACGCATGAAGTTCACTCGCTCAGTTAAGCTTCGGTTTTCATTGAACAGTATTCTAACACTGTTTTTGGTTAGTCAGCTAAGGAATACTCGGGAGCGCTTTAAGGCACATGGTGAAAACGGAAATATCTTCGGATAGATACTAGAGAGAAGATTTCCGAGGAGCTGCTTTGTGACGTGTGCATTCCCGTCACAGAGTTATACTTTTCTTCTCATAGAGGATTGGGGAATCCCGTTTTGAGAAAATACTACCAGGGAACATTTGGGAGTATATGGATGGCAATGGTGAAAAAGGAAATATCTTCAGACACAAACGGGAAAGATGCTATCTGTGAAACTGCTTTGTGATACATATGTCTACTCATCTCACATAGATAAAACTTTCTTTCAATTCGCAGTTTCGAGCCGACTTTATGGATGGATTCCCGAAGTTACATTCAGGAGCGCTTTCAGGTCTTTGTGGAAATAGGAAATATCTTCAGATAAAAACTGGAGAGAAGCTTTCTGAGAAACTGCTTTCTGATGTGTACATTCCACTCAGGGAGTTATACCTCTTTTCTCATAAGGCAGTGTTTGAACACTGTTCCTGTGAAACTGAAAAAGTGATATTTTGCAGCGTGTTGAAGACTGTCTCGAAAAGGGAAATATCCAGAAATAAAACTCAGAAAGAAGCATTAGAGGAAACTACTCTCTGATGTATGCATTCATTTCAGAGAGTTAAAGCTTACACTACGTTGTCCAGTTTGGAATCTGTTTCTTTGAGCAATCTGAGAAGGGATATTTAGTGGTGCCTGGAGGCTTGTGGTGAGAAAGGAAACGTCTTCCGATGAAAACTGGAGAGAAGCTTACTGAGCAACTATTTTGTGATGTGTGTATTCATTTGATAGAGTTAAGTCATTTTTTGAATTGAGCAGTTTGAAATCACTGTTTCTGTGGAACCTGAGAAAGGACATTTCGGAACGCTCTTAAGAATATGCTGAAAAAGTAATACCCTCTGAAAAAAAACAGAAGAAAACTTTCTGTGAAACTGCTCTAGGTCACATGAAGTCCACTAACACAGTTAAGCTTCTGTTTTCTTTGAGCAGTATTCTAACACTGTTTTAGGTTAGTCACCTAAGGGATACTTGGGAGCACTTTGAGGCTTTTGGCAAAAATGGAAATATCTTCAGATTGATACTGGAGAGAAGATTTACGAGGTGCTGCTTTGTGCTGTGTGCATTCCACTCACAGAGTTATACCTTTATTCTCATAGAAGATTGGGGAATCCCATTTGGAGAAAACACTAGCAGGGGACATTCGGGAGTATATGGATGGCTACGGTGAAAGAGGAAATATTCTCAGACAAAACTGGAAAGAAATTTTCTGTGAAACTACTTTGTGTTAGATATGTCTATTAATGTCACATAGACAAGTCTTTCTTTCTATTACGCAGTTTTGAAACTGCATCATGGACGGATTCGTGAAGGGACATTAGGGAGCACATTGAGGCCTGAAGGGAAAAAGGAGATATCTTCAGGCAAAAACTGGAAAGAAGTTTCCCAAGAAACTGCTTTGAGAGATGTGCATTTCACTTAGGGGGTTATACCTCTTTCCTCATAAGGCAGTGTTTGAGCACTGTTCCTGTAAAACAGAAAAAGGCATATGTTGCAGTGCATTGAAAACTATGGCAAAAATTTAAAGATCCTCAAATAAAACACAGAAAGAAGCGTTCCATGAAACTTCTCTCTGATGTTTGCAATCATTTGAGAGGGTCAAATATTACACTACATTGCCCACTTTGGAAACTCTGTCTTAGAGGAATCTGTGAGGAGATATTAAGTGGAGCCTGTAGGCTTGTGGTGAGAAAGAAAACATGTTCTGATGAAAACTGGAGGGAAGGTTTTGGAGCAACTGTTTTGTGATGTGTGTATTCATCACATAGACTAATCGTTTTTTAGATTGAACAGTTTGAAATCGATGTTTCTGTGGATCCTGAGAAAGGACATTTGTAAACGCTCTTAAGAATATGCTGAAAAAGTAATACCCCCAGATAGAAACCAGATGGAAACTTTCTGTGAAACTGCTGTAGCTCACGTGAATTCCACTCGCAGAGTTAAGCTTCTGTTTTCATTGAGCAGTATTCTAACACTGTTTTATGTTAGTCAACTAAGGGATACTCGGGAGCGCTTTAATGTTTATGGTGAAAGCAGAAATATCTTCAGATAGGGACTGGAGAGAAGATTTCCAAGGAGCTGATTTGTGACGTGTGCATTCCACTCACAGAGTTATACCTTTTTACTAATAAAGGATTAGGGAATCCCATTTGGAGAAAAAGGTACCAGGGGACATTCGGGAGTATATGCATGGCTATGGTGGAAAAGGAAGTATCCTCAGACAAAAACTGGAAAGAAGAGTTCTCTGAAACTGCTTTGTGATAGATATATCAATTCATCTCACATAGATAAAACTTTCTTTCTATTACACAATTTTGAAACTGCGTCATGGACGGATTCTCGAAGGGACATTTGGAATAACATTCAGGGCCTGTGGGGAAGCAGGAAATATCTCCAGAAAAAAACTGGTGAGAAGCTTTTGGAGAAACTGCTTTGTGATGTGTGCATTCCGCTCAGGGAGTTATATATCTTTTCTCATAAGGCAGTGTTTGAACACTGTTTCTGTAAAACTGGAAAGGTGATATTTTGCAGCGCATTGAAGACTGACAAAGTTGGAAATATCCTGAAATAAAACCCAGAAAGAAGCGTTTCAAGAAACTGCTTTCTGACATGTGCATTTGTTTCAGAGAGTTAAACCTTACACTACGTTTCCCAGTTTGGAAACTCTGCCATTGAGGAATCTGTGAAAGGATATTAAGTGTCGCCCGGAGACTTGTAGTGAGAGAGGAAACGTCTTCCCATAAAAATAGGAGAGAAACTTCAGGAGCAACTGCTTTGTGATGTGTGTATTCATCTCATAGAGTTAAATGATTCTTTGGATTGACCAGTTTGAAATCACTGTTTCTGTGAAACCTGAGAAAGGACATTTGGGAAACCTCTTAAATATATGCAGAAAAAGTAGTACCCTCCAATAAAAACCAGAAGGAAACATTCTGTGAAACTGCTCTAGGTCATGTGAAGTCCACTGGGACAGTTAAGGTTCTGTTTTCATTGAGCAGCATTCTAACACTGTTTTAGGTTATTCAGCTAAGGGATACTCAGGAGCGCTTTGAGGCTTACGGTGAAAAGGAAATATCTTCAGACAGATACTGGAGAGAAGATTTCCAAGGAACTGCGTTGTGACGTGTGCATTCCATTCACTGAGTTATACATTTTTTCTCATAGAGGATTGAGTAATCCCGTTTGGAGAAAAAGCTACCAGGGGACATTCGGGAGTATATGGACAGCTATGGTGAAAAAGGAAATATCCTCAGACCAAAACTGGAAAGAAGCATTCTCTGAAACTGCTTTGTGATAAATATGTCTCTTCATCTCACATACATAAAACCTTCTTTCTATTATGCAATTTTGAAACTGTGTCATGGATGGATTCGCGAAGGGACATTCGGGAGCACGTTCAGGCCTGTGGGTAATAGGAGATATCTTCAGATAAAAACTGGAGAGAAGTTTTCTGACAAATTGCTTTGTGATGTGTGCATTCCACTCAGAGAGTTTTACCTCTTTTCCCATAAGGCAGTATTAGATCACTGTTCCTGTAAAACTGAAAATGTGATATTTTCCAGCGCATTGAAGACTATGGCGAAAACTGAAATATCCTGAAATAAAACCCAGAAAGAAGCTTTTCAAGAAACTGCTCTCTGACGTGTGTATTCATTTCAGAGAGATAAAGCTGACAATCCGTTGACCAGATTGGAAACTCTGTCTTTGAGGAATGTGTGAAGGGATGTTAAGTGGTGCCCGGAGGCTTGTGAAGAGAAAGGAAACGTCTTCCGATGAAAGGTGGAGAGAAACTTTTGGAGCAACTGCTTTGTGATGTGTGTATTCATCTCATAGACTTTAATCGTTCTTTGGATTCAACAGTTTGAAATCAGTGTTTCTGTGGATCGTGAGAAAGGACATTTAGGAACACTCTTAAGAATATGCTGAAAAAGAAATACCCTTGGATAGAAACCAGAAGGAAACTTTCTGTGAAAGTACTTTAGGTCACGTGAATTCTACATGCAGAGTTAAAGTTCTGTTTACATTCAGCAGTATTCTAACACTGCTTTAGGTTAGTCAGCTAAGGGATACTCGGGAGCGCTTTGAGGCTTACGGTGAAAACGGAAATATATTCAGAGAGATACTGCAGAGAAGATTTCTGAGGAGTTGCTTTGTGTCGTGTGCATTCCACTCACAGAGTTATACTTTTGTTCTCACAGAGGATTGGGGAATCCCGTTTGGAGAAAACAGTACCAGTGGACATTCGGGAGTATATGGACGGCTATGGTGAAAAAGGAAGTATCCTCATACAAAAACCGGAAAGAAGCTTTCTGTGAAAGTGCTTTGTGATAGATATATCTATTCTTCTCACATAGATAAAACTTTCTTTCTATTATGCTGTTTTGAAACTGCATCATGGACGGATTCACAAAGGGATATTCGGGAGCACATTCTGGCCTGTGGGGAAATAGGAGATGTCTTCAGATAAAAACTGGAGAGAAGCTTTCTGAGAAACTGCTTTGTGATGTCTGCATTCCACTCTGGGGGTTATAACTCTTCTCTCATAAGGCAGTGTTTGAACACTCTTCCTGTAAAACTGAAAAAGTGATGTTTTGTAGTGTGCTGCAGACTGCGGCGAAAAGTGAAATATCCTGTAATAAAACCCAGAAAGAAGCATTCCAAGGTACTGTTCTTTGACGTGTGCATTAATTTTAGAGAGGTAAAGCTTACACTACGTTTCCCAGTTTGGAAACTCTTTCTCTGAGGAATCTTTGAAGGGATATTAAGTGGTGCCCAGAGTCTTGTGATGAGAAAGGAAACGTCTTTCGATGAAAACTGGAGAGAGTATTTCAGAGCAACTGGTTTTTGATGTGTGTATTCATCTCATAGAGTTAAATAATTCTTTGGATTTAGCAGTTGATATCACCGTGTCTGTTGAACCTGAGAAGGGACATCAGAGAAAGTTCTTAAGAATTTGCTGAGAAAGAAATCTCCTGAGATAGAAACCAGAAGAAAACTTTCTCTGTATCCGCTTTAGGTCACGTAAAGTTCACTCACAGAGTTAAGCTTCTGTTTTCCTTGAGCAGTATTCTAACACTGTTTTAGGTTAGTCAGCTAAGGGACACTTGGGAGCACTTGGAGACTTATGGTGAAAACGGAAATATCTTCAGATAGATACTGGAGAGAAGATTTCCCAGGAGGTGCTTTGTGACGTGTGCACTCCACTCACGGAGTTATACTTTTCTTCTCATAGAGGATTGGGGAATCCCGTTTGGAGAAAATGTTACTGGGGGACATTCGGGAGTGTATGGTCAGCTACTGTGAAAAAGGAAGTATTCTCAGAAAAAAAACCGGAAAGAAGCTTTCTGTGAAACTGCTTTGTTATAGACATGTCTATTCATCTCACATAGATAAAACTTTCTTTCTATTATGCAGTTTTGAAACTGCGTCATGGACGGATTCGTGAAGGGACATTCGGGAGCACATTCAGGCCTATGGGGAAATAGGAAATATCTTCAGATAAAAACTGCAGTGAATCATTCAGAGAAAATGCTTTGGGTTGTGTGCATTCCACTCAGGGAGTTATACCTCTTTTGTCATGTGGCAGTGTTTGAACACAGTTCCTGTAAAACTGAATAAGTGATATTTTGCAGCACATTGCAACTCTGGCAAAAGTTAAATATCCTGAAATAAAACACGGAAAGAAGCATTCCAAGAAACTACTCTCTGACGTGTGCATTCATTTCAGTGGGTCAAATCTTACACTACGTTGCCCAGTATGGAAACTCCGTCTTTGAGGAATCTGTGAAGGGATATTAAGTGGTGCCCGGAGGCTTGTGGTGAGAAAGGAAACTCCTTCCGAAGAAAACTGGAGAGAAGCTTTTGGAGGAACTGCATTGTGTTGTGTGTATTCATCTCATAGAGTTAAATCATTCTTTGGATTGAACAGTTTGAAATGACTGTTTCTGTGGATACTGAGAAAGGACATTTGGGAATGCTCTTAAGAATATGCTGAAAAAGAAAAACACTGCGATATAAACCAGAGGGAATCTTTCTGTGAAACTGTCGTAGGTCACTTGAATTCCACTCGCACAATTAAGCTTCTGTTTTCAATGAGCAGTATTCTAACACTGTTTTAGGTTAGTCAGCTAAGGGATACTCGGGAGCACTTTGAGACTTACAGTGAAAGTGGAAATATCTTCAGATAGAGGAGACAAGATTTCTGAGGAGCTGCTCTGTGATGTGTGCATTCCACTCACAGAGTTATACTTTTCTTTTCACAGAGGATTGGGGAATCCCGTTTAGAGAAAACACTACCAGGGGACATTTGGTAGTATATGGAGGGCTATGGTGAAAAAGGAAGTATCCTCATACAAAAACTGGAAAGAAGCTTTCTGTGAAAGTGATTAGTGATGGGTATGTCTCTTCTTCTCACATAGATAAAACTTTCTTTCTATTATGCAGTTTTGAAACTTCATCATGGACGGATTCACGAAGGGATATTCGGGAGCACATTTTTTTCTGTCTGAAAACAGGAGATGTATTCAGATAAAAACTGGAGAGAAGCTTTCTGAGAAACTGCTTTGTGATGTTTGCATTCCACTCTGGGGGTTACAACTCTTTTCTCATAGGGCAATATTTGAACACTGTTTCTGTAAAACTGAAAATGTGATGTGTTGTAGTGTGTTGAAGACTGTGGCAAAACGTGAAATCTCCTGTAATAAAACCCAGAAAGAAGCATTCCAAGAAACTGCTCTCTGACGTTTGCATTAATTTTAGAGAGTTAAAGCTTACACTACGTTGCCCAGTTTGGAAACGCTGTGTTTGAGGAATCTTTAAAGGAATATTAAGTGTCACCCGGAGGTGTGTGGTGAGAAATTAAAAATCTTCCGTTGAAAATAAGAAAGAATCTTTTGGAGCAATTGCTTTGTGATGTGTGTATTCATCTCATACGGATAAATCATCCTTTGCACTGAACAGTTTTAAATCACTGTTTCTGTGGGACCTGAGAAAGGACATTTGGGTATGCTCTTAAGAACATGCTGAAAAAGAAATACCTCCCGATAAAAACCAGAAGGAAAGTTTCTGTGAAACTGCTCTAGGTCACGTGAAGTCCAGTCTCACAGATGAGCTTCTGTTTTCATTGAGCAGTATTCTATTACTGTTTTAGGATCTTCAGCTAAGGAATACTCGGGAGCGCTTTGAGGCTTACAGTGAAAACGGAAATATCTTCAGCTAGATACTGGAGAGAAGATTTCCTAGGAGCTGCTTTGTGAAGGGTGCATTCCACATACAGGGTTATACTTTCCTTCTCATAGAGGATTTAGGAATCCCTTTTGGAGAAAACGCTACCAGGGGACATTCGGGAGTATATGGACAGCTATGGTGAAAAAGGAAATATTCTCAGACAAAAACTGGATAGATGCTTTCTCTGAAACTGTTTTGTGATAGATATGTCTATTCCTCTCACATGGATAAAACTTTCTTTCTATTACGCAGTTTTGAATGTACGTCACGGACAGATTCGCGAAGGGACATTTGGGAGCACATTCAGGCCTGCGGGGAAATAGAAGATATTTTCAGATAAAAACTGGAGAGAAGCTTTCGGAGAATCTGCTTCATGATGTGTGCATTCCACTCAGGGACTTATACCTGTTTTCTCAAAAGGCAATGTTTGAACACTGTTCCTGTAAAACTGAAAAAGTGACTTTTTGCAGCACATTGAAGACTATCCCAAAAAGTGAAATATCCTGAAATAAAAACCAGAAAGAAGCGTTCCAAGAAACAGCTCTCTGACGTCTGCATTCATTTCAGAGAGCTAAAGCTTACACTACATTGACCAGTTTGGAAACTCTTTCTTTGAGGAATCTGTGATGGGTTATTAAGTGACGCCCGGAGGCTTGCTGAGAGAAAGGAAACATCTTCCATTGAAAACTGGAGAGAAGCTTTTGGAGCAACTGCTTTGTGATGTGTTTTTTCATCACATAGAGGTAAATCACTCTTTGGATTGAGTACTTTGAAATCACTGTTTTTGTGGAACCTGAGAAAGGACAATTGGGAACACTCTTAAGAATATGCTGAAAAGGAAATACCCTCCTATAATAACCAGAAGGAAACTTTCCGTGAAACTGCTCTAGGTCACGTGAAGTCCACTCACACAGTTAACCTTCTGATTTCATTGAGCAGTATTCTAACACTGTTTTAGGTTAGTCAGCTAAGGGATACTCGTGAGCGCTTTGAGGCTTATGGTGAAAACCGAAATATCTTCCGATAGATACTGGAGAGAAGATTTCTGAGGAACTGCTTTGTGACGTGAGCATTCCACTCACAGAGTTATATCTTTCTTCTCATAGAGGAATGGGTAATACCAATTAGAGAAAAAACTACCAGGGGACATTCATGAGTATCTGGACGGCTATGGTGGAAAGGAAAGTATCCTCAGACAAAAACTAGAAAGAAACTTTCTGCCAAACTGCTTTGTGATAGATATGCCTATGCATCTCACATAGATAAAACTTTCTTTCTATTATGCAGTTTTGAAGCTGCATCATGGACGGATTAGCGAAGGAACATTCGGAAGCACATTCAGGCCTATGGGGAAATAGGACATAGCTCCAGATAAAATCTATAGAGGAGCTTTATAAGAAACTGCTTTGTGATGTTTGCTTTCCACTGAGAGAGTTATACCTCTTTTCTCATAAGGCAGTGTTTGAACACGGTTCCTGTAAAACTGAAAAAGTGATATTTTGCAGCACATTGAAGACTATCCCGAAAAGTGAAATATCCAGAAATAAAACCCAGAAAGAAGCTTTCCAAGGAATTGCTCTATGAAGTGTGTATTCATTTCAGAGTGTTAAAGCCACTACATTGCCCAGTTGCAAACTCTGTCTTTGAGGAATCTGGGAAGGGATATTAAGTGGCGGCCGGAGGCTTGTGGTGAGAAAGGAAATGTCTTCTGATGAAAACTGGAGAGAAGCATTCAGATCAACAGCTTTTTGGTGTGTATACTAATCACACAGAGTTAAATCCTTCTTCAGATTGAGCAGTTTGAAATCACTGTTGCTGTGGAACCTGAGAAAGGGCATTTGGGAATGCTCTTAAGAATATGCTGAAAAAGAAATATCCTCTGATAAAAACCAGAAGGAAACTTTCTGAGAAACTGCTCTAGGTCATGTGAAGTCCACTCGCACAATTAAACTTCCATTTTTAGAGCAGTATTCTAACACTGTTTTACGTTAGTCAGCTATGGGATACTCGGGAGCGCTTTGTGGCTTACGGTGAAAATGGAAATATCGTCGGATAGATACTGGACAGGAGATTTCTGAGGAGCTGCTTTGTGATGTTTGCATTCCCCTACAGAGTTATACCTTTCTTCTCATAGAGAATTAGGGAATCCCTTTTGTAGCAAACGCTATCAGGGGCCATTCAGGATTATATGGACAGCTCTGGTGAAAGAGGATGTATCCTCAGACAAAAACTGGAAAGTAATTTTCTGTGAAAATCCTTTGTGATACATATGTCTATTCATCTCACATAGAAAAAACTTTCTCTCCATTACTCTGTTTTGAAACTGCGTCGTGTACGGATTCACGAACCAACATTCAGGAGCACATTCAGGCCTGTGGGGAAATAGGAAATATCTCCAGATAAAAACTGGAGAGAAGCATTCTGAGAAACTGCTTTGTGATGTATGCATTCCACTCAGGGAGTTATACCTGTTTCCTCATAAGGCAGTGTTTGAACACTGTTCCTGTAAAACTGAAAAAGTGATATTTCGCACTGCAATGAAGACTATGGCAAAAAGTGTAATATCCTGAAATAAAACCCAGAAAGAAGCATTCAAAGAAACTGCTCTCTGACGTGTGCATTCAATTCAGAGAGTTAAAGCTTACACTACGTTGCCCAGTTTGGAAACTCTGTCTTTGAGGAATCTGTGAGGTGATATTAAGTGATGCTCAGAGGATGTGGTGATAAACGAAATGTCTTCTTATGAAAACTGGAGAGAAGCTTTCAGAGAAACTGCTTTGTGATGTGTGTATTCATCTCATAGTGTTAAATCATTCTTTGGATTGAGCAGTTTGAAATCACTGTTTCTGTGGAAATTCAGAGAGGACATTTGGGAATGCTCTTAAGAATATGCTGAAAAAGTAATACCCTCCGATAAAAACCAGAAGGAAACTTTCTGTGAAACTGCTCTACTTCAAGTGAAGTCCACTCGCACAGTTAAGCTTCTGTTTTCATTGAGCAGTATTCTAGCACTGTTTTAGGTTATTCAGCTAAGGGATACTTGGGGGCGCTTTGAGGTTTACAGTGAAAATGGAAATATGTTCAGAGAGATACTGGAGAGAAGATTTCCGATGAGCTGTTTTGTGACGTGTGCATCCAACTCACAGACTTATACCTTTCTTCTCATAGAGGACTGGGGAATTCCGTTTTGAGCATATGCTACCAGGGGACATTCGGGAGTATATGGATGGCTATGGTGAAAAGGGAAGTGTTCTCAGACAAAAACTGTAAAGGAGCTTTCTGTGAAACTGCTTTGTGATAGATAAGTCTATTCATCCTAGACAGAAAAATCTTTCCTTCTATTATGCAGTTTTGAAACTGCGTCATGGATGGGTTCGTGAAGGGACATTCGGGAGCACATTCAGGACTGGGGGAATAGGAAATATCTCCAGATAAAAACTGGATAGAAGCTTTCTGAGAAACTGCTTTCTGATAGGTGCATTCCTTTAAGGGAGTTATGGCTCTTTTCTCATAAGGCAGTGTTTGAACACTGTTGCTGTAAAACTGAAAAAATGATATTTTGTAGCGATTTGAAGACTATGGTGAAAAGTGTAATATCCAGAAGCAAAACCCAGAAAGAAGGGTTCCAAGAAACTGATCTCTGAACTGTGCATCAATTTCAAAGAGTTAAAGCTGACACCACGTTGCTCAGTTTGAAATATCTGTTCTTGAGGAATCTGTGAAGTGATATTAAGTGGCACCCGGAGGCTTGTGGTGAGATGGGAAACGTCCATCATCCTCTGATGAAAACTGGAGAGAAGATTTCGGAGCAACTGTTTTTGATGTGTGTATTCATGTCATAGAGTTAAATCATTCTTTGGATTGGGCAGTTTGAAATCACTTTTTCTGTGGAACCTGAGAAAGAACATTTGGGAACGTTCTTAAGAATATGCTGAAAGGATAATACCCTCCGAAAAAACCAGAAGGAAGTTTTCCATGAAACTGCTGTAGGTCACGTGAATTCCACTCGCACAGTTAAGCTTCTGTTTTCATTGAGCAGTATTCTAATACTGTTTTAGATTAGTCAGCTAGGGAATACTTGGGAGCGCTTTCAACTTATGGTGAAAATGGAAATATCTTCATATAGATACTGGAGAGAAGACTTTTGAGGAGCTGCTTTGTGACGTGTGCATTCCATTTTCCGAGTTATACTTTTCTCCTCCTAGAGGATTGGGCAATCCCATTTGGAGGAAACGCTACCACGAGACATTCGATAGTAAATGGACGGCTATGGTGAAAAAGGAAGTATTCTAAGACAAAAACTGGTCAGAAGCTTTCTGTGAAACTGCTTTGTGATAGATATGCGTATTCATCTCACATAGATAAAACTTTCTTTCTATTATGCAGTTTTGAAACTGCATCATAGATTCATGAAGGGACATTCAGGAGCACATTCAGGCCTCTGGAGAAATAGGAGATATCTTCAGATAAAAACTGGAAAGAAGCTTTCTGAGAAACTGCTTTGTGATGTGTGTATTCATCTCATACAGGTAAATCATTCTGTCAAATGAGCAGTTCGAAATCACTGTTTCTGTGGAACCTGAGAAAGAATATTTGGGAATACTCTTAAGAATATGCTGAAAGAGAAATACCCTCCGATAAAAACCAGAAGGAAACTTTCTGTGAAACTGCTCTAGGTCACGTGGTTTCCACTCACACAGTTAAGCTTTAGCAGTATTCTACACTGTTTTAGGCTAGTCATCTAAGGGATACTCAGCAACATTTTTAGGCTTAAGGTGAAAATGGAAATATCTTCAGATAGATACTGGAGAGATAATTTCTGATTAGCTTCTTTGTGACATGTGCATTCCACTCACAGAGTTATACTTTTCTTCTCATAGAGGATTGGGGAATCCTGTTAGGAGTAAACGCTACCAGGGGACATTCGGGAGTATATGGACAGCTATGGTGAAAAAGGAAGTATTCTCAGACAAAAACGGGAAAGAAGCTTTCTGTGAAACTGCTTTGTGATAGATATGTCTATTCATTGGACACAGAAAATCTTTCTTTCTATTACGCAGTTTTGAAACTGCATCATGGACGGATTCACGAAGGGACATTCGGGAACACATTCAGGACTGTGGGGAAGTAGGAAATATCTCCAGATAGAAACTGGAGACAAGCTTTCTGAGAAACTGCTTTGTGACGTGTGCATTCCACTCATGGATTTATACCTCTTTTTTCATAAGGCAGTTTTTGAACACTGTTCCTTTAAAACTGAAAAAGTGATATTTTGCAACCCATTGAAGACTATGGCAAAAAGTGTAATATCCGGAAATAAAACCCAGAAAGCAGCTTTCCAAGAAACTGTTCTCTGACGTGTCCATTAATTTCAGAGTGTTAAAGCTTACACTACCTCTGTATATGAGGAATCTGTGAAGGGATATTATGTGGCGCTCAGAGGCTTGTGGTGAGAAAAGAAACGTGTTCCGATGGAAACTGGAGAGAAGCTTTCAGAACAACTGCTTTGTGATGTGTGCATTCATGTCATACAATTAAATCATGCTTTCGATTGATCAGTTTGAAGTCACTGTTTCTGTGGAACCTGAGAAAGGGCATTTGAGAACAATCTTAAGAATATGTTGAAAAAGTAATACCCTTGGATAGAAACCAGAAGGAAACTTTCTGTGAAACTGCTCTAGGTCACGTGAAGTCCACCCACACAGTAAACTTCTGTTTTCATTGAGCAGTATTCTAACACTGTTTTAGGTTAGTTCACTAAGTGATACTCGGGAGTGCTTTGAGGCTTACCGTGAAATGGAGATATCTTCAGATAGATACTGAAGAAAAGATTTCTAAGGAGCTTGTTTGGGAAGTGTGCATTCCATTCACAAAATTATGCTTTCCTTCTCATAGAGGATTGGGGAATCAGGTTTGGAGGAATCACTGCCAGGGGACATTTGAGATTATATGCATGGCAAGGGTGAAAAAGGAAGTATCCTCAGACAAAAACTGGAAAGAAGCTTTCTGTAAAATTGCTTTGTGATAGATATGTCTGTTCGTCTCACATTGATTAAACATTCTTATATTAAGCAAATTTGAGAATGCGTCATGGGCGGATTCACAGTGGTACAATGGAGGCACATTGAAGCCTGTGGGGAAATAAGAAATATCTTCTGATAAATACTGGAGAGAAGATTTACGAGGAGCTGCTTTGTGACGTGTGCATTCCACTCACAGAGTTATACTCTTCTTCTCATAGGGGATTGGGGAATCCCGTTTGGAGATAACGCTACCAGGGGACATTCAGGAGTATATGGACGGCTATGGTGAAAAAGGAAGTATTCTGACACAAAAACTGGAAAGAAGCTTTCTGTGAAACTGCTTTGTGATAGATATGTCTATTCATCTCACACAGAAAAAACTTTCTATTACGCAGTTTTGAAACTGCATCACGGATGGATTCGCGAAGGGACATTAGGGAGCACATTCAGGACTGTGGGGAAACAGGAAATATCTCCAGATTAAAACTGGAGAGAAGCTTTCTGTGAAACTGCTTTGTGATAGATATGTCTATTAATATCACATAGATAAAACTTTCTTTCTATTACACAGTTTTCAAACTGCATCATGGACGGATTCCCGAAGGGACATTCGGGAGCACATTCAGGGTTGTGGTGAAGTAGGAGATATCTCGAGATAAAAACTGGAGAGAAGCTTTCTGAGAAACTGCTTTGTGATGTGTGCATTCCAATCAGGGTGCTATATCTCTTTTCTCATAAGGCAGTGTTTGAGCACTGTTCCTGTAAAACTGAAAAGGTGATATTTCGCAGCGCATTGAAGAGTATGGCGAAAAGTGAAATATCTGGAAATAAAACTCAGAAAGAAGCGTTCCATGAAATGACTCTCTGAGGTATGCATTCATTTCAAAGAGTCAAAACTTACACCACGTTGCCCAGTTTGGAAACTCTGTCTTTGAGGAATCTGTGAAGCGATATTAAGTGGTGCCTGGAGGCTTGTGGTGAGAAAGGAAATGTCTTACGATGAAAACTGTAGAGAAGCTTTCTGAGCAACTGCTTTGTGATGTGTATATTCATCTCACACAGTTAAATCATTCTTCGGATTTGGCAGTTTGAAATCACTGCTTCTGTGGAAACTGACAAAGGACATTTGGGAACGCTCTTAAGAATATGCTGAAAAAGTAATACCCTCCGATAAAAAACAGAAGGAAACTTGCTGTGAAAGTGCTCTAGGTCACGTGAATTCCACTCACATAGTTAAGCTTCTGTTTTCACTGAGCAGTATTCTAACACTGTTTTAGGTTAGTCAGCTAAGGGATATTTGGGAGCACTTTGAGGCATAGGGTGAAAGTGGAAATACCTTCAGATAGACACTGGAGAGAAGATTTCCGAGGAGCTGCTTTGTGACGTGTGCATTCCACTCACAGAGTTATACCTTTCTTCTCATAGAGGGTTGGGGAATTCCTTTTGGAGAAAAAGCTACCAGGGGACATTCGGGAGTATATGGAAGGCTATGGTGAAAAAGAAAGTATCCTCAGACAAAAACTGGAAAGAAGCTTTCCCTGAAACTACTTTGTGATTGATATATCTATGCATCTCACATAAATAAAACTTTCTTTCTATTATGCCGTTTAGAAGCTGCGTCATGGACGGATTTGTGAAGAGACTTTCAGGAGCACATTGAGGCCCATGGGGAAATTCGAGATATCTTCAGATAAAAACTGTAGAGAAGGTTTCTGAGAAACTGCTTTGTGAAGTTTGCTTTCCACTCTGGGAGTTATACCCCTTTTCTCATAAGGCAGTGTTTGAGCACTGTTCCTGTAAAACTGAAAGAGTTATATGCAACACCTTGAAAACTATGGTGAAAAGTGAAATATCCGGAAATCAAACCCAGAAAGAAGGGTTCCAAGAAACTGCTCTCTGAAGTTTGCATTCATTTTAGAGAGTTAAAGCTTACACTATGTTTCCCAGTTTGGAAACTCTATCTTTCAGGAATCTGTGAAGGGATATTAAGTGGTGCCCAGAGGCTTGTGGTGAGAAAGTAAACGTGTTGCGATGAGAACTGGAAAGAAACTTTCTGAGTAACTGCTTTAGGACGTGTGTATTCATCTCATAGAGTTAAATCGTTCTTTGGATTGAGCCGTTTGAAATCATTGTTTCTGTGGGTCCTGGGAAAGGACATATGGGAGCGCTCTTAAGAATAAGCTGAAAAAGAAATACACTCTGATAAAAACCAGAAGGAAACATTATGTGAAACTGCTCTACATCACGTGAAGTCCACTCACACAGTTAAGCTTGTGTTTTCATTGAGCAGTATTCTAACACTGTTTTAGTTTATTCACCTATGGGATACTCGGGAGCTCTTTGAGGCTTATGGTGAAAACGGAAAAAACTTCAGAGAGACCCTGGAGAGATTTCCGAGGAGCTGCTTTGTGATGTGTGCATTCTACTCATAGAGTTTAACGTTTCTTCTCATAGAGGATTGGAGAATCCCGTTTGGAAAAAAAGCTACCAGGGGACATTTGGGAGCATATGGACGTCTGTGGTGAAAAAAAAAAAAATCCTCAGACAAAAATTGGAAAGAAGCTTTCCGTGAATTGCTTTGTGATAGATATGTCTATTCATCTCACATAGATAAAACTTTCTTTCTATTACGGACTTTTGAAAATGCGTCATGGACGGATTCTGAGGGGCATTCAGGAGAACATTCAGGCCTGTGGGGTAGTAGGAGATATCTTCAGATAAAAATTGGAGAGAAGCTTTCTGAGAAACTACTTTGTGATGAGTGCATTCTCCTCAGGGAGTTATACATCTTTTCTCATAAGGCTGTGTTTGAGCACTGTTCCTGTACAACTGAAAAATGATATTTTGCAGCTCATTGAAGACTATGGTGAAAAGTGAAATATCCTGAAATAAAACCCAGAGAGAAGTATTCCTGAAAACTGCTCTCCTACGTGTACATTCATTTCAGAGACTTAAAGCTTACCCTACGTGGCCCAGTTTGGAAACTCTGTCTTTTAGGAATCTGTGAAGGAATATTAAGTGGCACCCAGAGGCTTGTGGTGAGAAAGGAAATGTCTTCCGATGAAAAATAGAGAGAAGCTTTGGGAACAACTGTTTTGGATATGTGTATTCAACTCATAGAGTTAAAACATTCTTTGGATTAAGCTGTTTGAAATCGCTGTTTTTGTGGAACCTGACAAAGGACATTTGGGAACGCTCTTAAGAAAATGCTGAAAAAGAAATACCGTCTGATAGAAACCAGAATGAAACTTTCTGTGAAACTAATCTAGGTTCCATGAATTCCACTCACACAGTTAAGCTTATGTTTTCCTTGAGCAGTATTCTAATAGCGTTTTAAGTTAGTCAGCTAAGGGATACCCAGGAGTGCTTTGAGGCTTATGGTGAAATTGGAAATGTCTTCAGATAGATAATGGAGAGAAGATTTTCGATGAGCTTCTTTGTGACGTGTGCATTCCACTCACCGAGTTTTACTTTTCTTCCCATAGAGGATTGGGCAATCCCATTTGGAGAAAATACTACCAGGGGATATTCGGAGTATATGGCGGCTATGGTGAGAAAGGAAGTATCCTCAAACAAAAACAGTAAAGAACCATTCTGTGAAACTGCTTTGTGGTAGATATGTCTATTCATCTCACATAGATAAAACGTTCTTTCTATTACACAGTAGTGACACTGCGTCAAGGATGGATTTGCGAAGGGACATTCGGCAGCACATTCAGGCCTGTGGTGAAAAAGGAGATATCTTCAGATAAAAACTGGAAAGAAGCTTTCTGAGAAACTGCTCTGTGATGTGTGCATTCCACTGAGGGAGTTAAGCCTATTTTCTCAGAAGGCAGTGTTTGAACACTGTTCCTGTGAAACTGAAAAAGTGATATTTTGCAGTGCACTGAAGACTATGGAGTAAAGTGAAATACCCTGAAGGAAAACCCAGAAAGAAGAATTACAAGAAACTGCTCTCTGATGCGTGCATTCATTTCCGAGAGGTAAAGCTTACACTATGTTGACCAGTTTGAAAAGTTGGTCTTTGAGGAATCTGTGAAGGGATATTAAGTTGTGCCCGGAGGCTTGTGGTAGGAAAGGAAACGTCCTCCAATGAAAACTGGAGAGAAGCTTTTGGAACATCTGCTTTGTGATGTGTGTATACTTCTCATAGAGTTAAATCATTCTTTGGATAGAGAAGTTTGAAATCACTGTTTCTGTGTAACCTGAGAAAGGACATTTGAGAACGCTCTTAAGAATATGCTGAAAAAGAAATACCCACTGATAAAAACCAGAAGAAATCTTTCTGTGAAACTGCTCTAGGTCTCATGATTTTCACTCGCCCAGTTAAGCTTCTGTTTTCATTGATCAGTATTCAAACACTGCTTTAAGTTAGTCAGCTAAGGGATACTCTGGAGTACTTTGAGGCTTATGGTGAAACGGAAATATCTTCAGATAGATATTAGAGAAAAGATTTCCGAGGAGCTTCTTTGTGATGTCTGCATTCCACTCACAGAGTTATACTTTTCTTCTCATAGAGAATTGGGGAATCCCGTTTAGAAAAAAAGCTACCAGGGGACATTCGGGAGTATATGGAGGGCTATGGTGAAAAAGTGAGTATCCTCAGAAAAAAACAGGAAATAAGTGTTCTCTGAAACTGCTTTGTGATATATATGTCTATTCATCTCACATAGATAAAACTTTCTTTCTGTTATGCAGTTTTGAAACTGCATCATGAACGGATTGGCGAAGGGACATTCGGGAGCACATTCAGGCATGTAGGGAAATAAAAATACCTTCAGATAAAAACTGGAGAGACGCTTTCTGTGAAAGTGCTTTTTGATGTGTGCATTCCAGTGAGGGAGTTATACCTCTTTTCTCATAAGGCAGTGTTTGAACAAAGTTCCTGTAAAACTGAAAATGTGATATATTGAAGCTCATTGAAGACTGTGGTTAAAAGTGAAATATCCTGAAATAATACCCAGAAAGAAGCGTTCCAAGAAACTGTTCCCTGACGTGTGCATTCATTTCACAGAGGTAAAAATGACACTACGTTGCCCAGTTTGCAAACTCTGTCTCTGAGGAATCTGTGAAGGGATATTAAGTGGCGACCTGAGGCCTGTGGTGAGAAAGGAAACATCTTCTGATGAAAACTGGAGAGAAGCTTTCAGAGCAACTGCTTTGTGATGTGTGTATTCATCTCATAGAATTAAATCATTCCTTGGATTGAGCAATTTGAAATCACTGTTTCTGTGGAACCTGAGAGAGCACATTTCGGAACGCTCTTAAGAATATGCTGAAAAGAAATACCCTCCGATAAAAACCAGAAGGAAACTTTCTGTGAAAAACTATTCTAGGTCATGTGAATTCCACTAACACAGTTAAGCTTCTGTATTCATTGAGCAGTATTCTAATACTGTTTTAGGTTAGTCAGCTAAGGGATACTCGGGAGAGCTTTCAGGCTTACGGTGAAAATGGAAATATCTTCAGAAAATACTGGAGAGAAGATTTCTGAGAAGCTGTTTTGTGATGTGTACATTCCACTCACAAAGTTAAACTTTTCCTCTCTTAGAGGATTGGGGAATCCCGTTTGAATAAAACGCTACCAGGGTCATTTGGAAATATATAGTCTGCTATGGTGAAAAAGAAAGTTTCCTCATACAAAAATTGGAGAGAAGCTTTCTGTGAAACTGCTTCGTGATAGATATGTCTATACATCTCACATAGATAAAACTTTCTTTCTATTTTGCAGTTTTAAAAATGCATCATTGATGGATTTCCCAAGGGAGATTCTGGAGCACATTCGGGCCTGCAGGAAAGTGGTAGATATCTTCAGATTAAAATAGGAGAGAAGCTTTCTGAGAAACTGCTTTGTGATGTGTGCATTCCACTCAGGGAGTTATACTTCTTTTCTCATAAGGCAGTGTTTGAACACTGTTCCTGTAAAACTGAAAAAGTGATATTTTGCAGTGCATTGAAGACAATGGCGAAAAGTGAATCATTCAAAAATAAAACCCAGAAAGAGGGTTCCAATAAACTGTTCTCCGTCGTGTGCATTCATTTCAGAGAGTTTACGCTTACACGATGTTGCCCTGTTTGGAAACTCTGTCTTTGAGGAATCTGTGGAGGGATATTTAGTGGCACCTGGAGGCTTCTGGTGAGAAAGCAAATGTCTTCTGGTGAGAACTGGAGAGAAGCTTTTGGAGCAACTGCTTTGTGATGTGTGTATTCATCTCATAGAGTTAAATCATTCTTTGGATTGAGCAGTTTGAAATCACTGTTTCTGTGGAACATGATAAAGGACATTTGGGACGCTCTTAAGAATATGCTGAAAAAGTAATACCCTCCGATAGAAACTAGAAGGAAACATTCTGTGAAACTGTTCTAGGTCACGTGGAGTCCGCTGACACAGTTAAAGTTCTGCTTTCATTGAGCACTATTCTAACACTGCTTTAGATAAGTCAGCTCAGGGATACTCGGGAGCACTTTGAGGTTTATGGTAAAAAGGAAATATCTTCAGACAGATACTGGAGAGAAAATTTCCCAGGTGCTGCTTTGTGACATGTGCATTCCACTCACTGAATTATACGTTTCTTCTCATATAGGATTGGGGAATCCCATTTGGAGAAAAAGCTACCAGGGGACATTCGGGAGTGTATGGACAGCTATGGTGAAAAAGAAAAAATCTTCAGAAGAAAACTGGAAAGATGTTTCAGTGAAACTGCTTTGTGATAGATATCCCTATTCTTTTCACATAGATAAAACTTTCTTTCTAATGCGCAGTTTTGAAACTGCATTATGGACGGATTCCCGAAGGGACCTTCGGGAGCACATTCAGTCCTGCGGGGAATAGGAGATATCTTCAGATAAAAACTGCAGAGAAGCTTTCTGACAAACTACTTTTTGATGTGTGCATTCTACTCAGGGAGTTGTACCTCTTTTCCCATAAGGTCATGTTTGATCACTGTTCCTGTGAAACTGAAAAAGTAATATTTTGCAGTGCATTGAAACTATGGCAAAAAGTGAAACATCCTGAAATAAAACCCAGAAAGAAGCGTTTCAAGAAACTAATCTCTGTCGTGTGCATTCATTTCAGAGAGATAAAGCTTACAATACATTGACCAGTTTGGAAACTCTGATTTGAGGAACGTATGAAGTGATATTAAGTGGTGTCCGGAGGCTTGAGGTGAGAAAGGAAACGACTTCCGATGAAAACTGGAGAGAAACTTTCGGAGCAACTGCTTTGTGATGTGTGTATTCATCTCATAGAGTAATCATTCTTTGGATTGAGCAGTTTGAGTCACTGTTTCTGTGGAACCTGAGTAAGGACATTTTGGAACGCTCTTAAGAATATGTTGAAAAAGAAATACTCTCCAATAAAAACCAGAAGGAAACATTCTGAGAAACTGCTCTTGGTCACGTGAAGTCCCCTCACACAGTTAAGCTTCTGTTTTCATTGAGCAGTGTTCTAACAATATTTTAGGTTAGTCGGCCAAGGGATACTCGGGAGTGCTTTAAGGCTTGCAATGAAAATGGAAATATCTTCAGATAGATACTGGTGAGATTTCCGAGGAGCTGCTTTGTGATGTGTGCATTCCACTTACAGAGTTATACCATTCTTCTCATAGAAGATTGGGGAATCCTATTTGGAGAAATTGCTACCAGGGGACATTCGGGAGTATGTGGACGTCTATGGAAAAGAGGAAGTATTCTCAGACCAAAACTGGAAAGAAGCTTTCTGTGAAACTGCTTAGTGTTCTGTGAATTCATCTCACAGAGTTACAGCTTTCCCCTCAAGAAGCCGCTCGCTAAGCCTGTTCTTGTGGAA
>NW_012098766.1:35520-37057 GCF_000951045.1 Mandrillus leucophaeus
CAAAGTGATATTTGGAAGCCCATAGAGGGCTATGGTGAAAAAGGAATTATCCACCGATGAAATCTGGAAAGAAGCTTTCTGGGAAACTGATTAGTGTTCTCTTAATTCATCTCACAGAGTTACAGCTTTCCTCTTCAGAAACCGCTCGCTAAGCCTGTTCTTCTGGAATTCGCACAGTGATATTTGGAAGCGCATAGAGGGCTATGGTGAAATAAAAAATACACTCAGAGAAAAACTGAAAAGAAACTTTCTGAGAAACTGCTTTGTGATGTGTGACTTCCACTCACAGAGTTACATCTGTATTTCGTGGATCTCTTTGCTTGCCTTGTTTCTGTGGAATCGAGAACAGATATTTCGGATCCCTTTGAAGACTCTAGGGTCAAAGGAAATGTCCTCCGATAACAAAGAGAAAGAAGCTTTCTGAGAAACTTCTTTGTGTTCTGTGAAATCATCTCACAGAGTTAAAGCTCTCCCCTCAAGAAGACTTTCGCTAAGGCAGTTCCTGTGGAATTTGCAAAGTGATATTTGGAAGCCCATAAAGGGCGCTGATGCAAAAGTAAATATACTCCGATGAAATCTGGAAAGAAGCTTTCTGAGAAACTGCTTAGTGTTCTGTTAATTCATCTCAGAGAGTTACAGCTTTCCCCTGAAGAAGCCGCTCGGTAAACCTGTTCTTGTGAAATTCGCAAGGTGATATTTGGAAGCCGACAGAGGGCTATGGTGAAAAAGAAAATATTCTCAGAGAAAAACTGGAAAGAAGCTTTCTGAGAAACTACTTTGTGATGTCTGACTTCCACTCACAGAGCTACATCTGCATTTCGTGTATCTCTTTGCTAGCCTTATTTTTGAGGAATCTGAGAACAGATATTTTGGATCCCTTTCAAGTCTAGAAGACCAAAGGAAGTATCCTCCGATAACAAAGAGAAAGAAGCTCTCTGAGAAACTTCTTTGTGTTCTCTGAAATCATCTCACGGATTTACAGCTTTCCCCTCAGGAAGCCTTTCGCTAAGACAGTTCTTGTGAAAGTTGCAAAGTGATATTTGGAAGCCCAAAGAGGGCTATGGTGAAAAGGGAAATATCCTCCGCTGAAATCTGGAAAGAAACTTTCTGAGAAACTGCTTCGTGTTCTGTTAATTCATATCACAGAGTTACAGCTTTCCCCTCAAGAAGCCGCTCGCTAAGCCTGTTTTTGAGGAATTCGCAAAGTGATATTTGGAAGCCCATAGAGGGCTATGGAGAAAAAGAAAATATCCTCACAGAAAAACTGGAAAGAAGCTTTCTGAGAAACTGCTTTGTCATGTGTGACTTCCACTCACAGAGTTACATCTGCATTTCATGAATCTCTTTGCTAACCTTATTTCTGTGGAATCTGAGAACAGATATTTCGGATCCCTTTGAAGATTCTAGGGCCAAAGGAAACATCCACCGGTAACAAAGAGAAAGAAGCGTTCTGACAAACTTCTTTGTGTTCTGTGAAATTATCTCTCAGAGTTACAGCTTTCCCCTCAAGAAGCCTTTAACTAAGAGAGTTCTTGTG
>NW_012098766.1:37107-38055 GCF_000951045.1 Mandrillus leucophaeus
CTCACAGAGTTACATCTGTATTTCGTGGATCTCTTTGCTAGCCTTATTTTTGTGGAATCTCAGACAAGATATTTCGGATCCCTTTGAAGACTATCGGGCCAAAGGAAATATTGTCCGATAACAAAGAGAAAGAAGTTTTCTGAGAAACTTCTTTGCGTTCTGTGAAATCATCTAACAGAGTTACAGGTTTCCCCTCAAGAAGCCTTTTGGTAAGACAGTTGTTGTGGAATATGCAAAGTGATATTTGGAAATCCCTAGAGGGCTATGGTGAAAAAGGAAATATCCTCCGATGAAATCTGGACAGAAGCTTTCTGAGAAACTGCTTAGTGGTCTGCGAATTTATGTAACAGTGTGGCAGCTTTCCCCTCAAAAAGCCGCTCGCTAAGCCTGTTCTTGTGGAATTCGCGAAGTGATATTTGAAGACCATAGGGGGCTATTTTGAAAAACGAAATATCCTCAGAGAAAAAGTGGAAAGAAGATTTCTGAGAAACTGCTTTGTGAAGTGTGACTTCCACTCACACAGCTACATCTGTATTTCGTGGATCTCTTTGCTAGACTTATTTCTGTGAAATCTAAGAACAGATATTTCGGATCCTTTGAACACTATAAGTCCAAAGGAAATATCGTCCGATAACAAAGAGAAAGAAGATTTCTAACAAACTTCATTGTGTTCTGTGAAATCATGTCACAGAATTACAGCTTTCCCCTCAAGAAGCGGCCCGTTAAGGCTGTTCTTGTGGAATTCGCAAAGGATATTTGGAAGCCCATAGACGGTTATGGTGAAAAAGGCAACATCCTCAGAGAAAAACTGGAAAGAAGCATTCTGAGAAAATGCTTTGTGGAGTGTGACTTCCACTGACAGAGTTACATCTGTATTACGTGGATCTCCTTGCTAGCCTTTTTTCTGTGGAATCTGAGAACAGATATTTCGGATCCCTTTGAAGACTA
>NW_012098766.1:38179-38418 GCF_000951045.1 Mandrillus leucophaeus
TAAGACAGTTCTTGTGGAATTTGCAAAGTGATATTTGGAAGCACATAGAGGGCTGTGCTGAAAAAGGAAATCTTCTCCGATGAAATCTGGAAAGAAGCTTTCTGAGAAACTGCTAAGTGTTCTGTGAATTCATCTCGCAGAGTTATAGCTTTACCCTCAAGTAGCCGATCATTAAGCCTGTTCTTGTGGAACTCGCAAAGTGATATCTGGAAGCCCATAGAGGGCTATGGTGAAAAAGG
>NW_012098766.1:38673-38884 GCF_000951045.1 Mandrillus leucophaeus
AATTCATCTCACAGAGTTACAGCTTTCCCCTCTGGAAGCCGCTGGTTAAGGCTGTTCTTGTGGAATTCGCAAAGGATATTTGGAAGCCCACAGAGGGCTATGGTAAAAAAGGCAACATCCTCAGAGAAAAACTGGAAAGAAGCATTCTGAGAAAATGCTTTGTAATTTGTGACTTCCACTGACAGAGTTACATCTGTATTTCGTGGATCTC
>NW_012098766.1:38934-39438 GCF_000951045.1 Mandrillus leucophaeus
TGTGAATTCATCTCAGAGTGTTACAGCTTTCCACTCAAGAAGCCGCTCGCTAAGCCTGTTCTTGTGGAATTCGCAAAGTGATATTTGGAAGCCCACGCAGGGCTGTGATGAAAAAGGAAATATCTTCAGATGAAATCTGGAAAGAAGCTTTCTGAGAAACTGCTTAGTGTTCTGTGAATTCATCTCAAAGAGTTACAGCTTTCCCCTCATGAAGCCGCTCGCTAACCCTGTTCTTGTGGAATTCACAAAGTGATATTTGGAAGCCCATAGAGGGCTATGGTTGAAAAAGAAATATCCTCAGAGAAAAACTGGAAAGAAGGTTTCTGAGAAACTGCTTTGTGATGTGTGAATTCCGCTCACAGAGTTACATCTGTATTTCGTGGATCTCCTCGCTATTCATATTTCTGTGGAACTGAGAACAGATATTTCGGATCCCTTTGAAGACTATAGGGCCAAAGGAAATAGCCTGCGATAACAAAGAGAAAGAAGCTTTCTGAGAAACTT
>NW_012098766.1:41280-42651 GCF_000951045.1 Mandrillus leucophaeus
CCGATAACAAAGAGAAAGAAGCTTTCTGAGAAACTTCTTTGTGTTCTGTGAAATCATCTCACAGAGTTACAGATTTCCCCTCAAGAAGCCTTTTGCTAATACAGTTGTTGTGGAATATGCAAAGTGATGTTTGGAAACCCATAGAGGGCTATGGTGAAAAAGGAAATATTCTCCGATGAAATCGGGAAAGAAGCTTTCTGAGAAACTGCTTAGTGTTCTGTGAATTTATGTAACAGAGTTACAGCTCTCCCTTCAAGAAGCCGCTTGCTAAGCCTGTTCTTGTGGAATTCGCAAAGTGATATTTGAAGCCCATAGAGGGCTGTTTTGAAAAACGAAATATCCTCAGAGAAAAAGTGGAAAGAAGCTTTCTGAGAAACTGCTCTGTGATGTGTGACTTCCACTCAAGAGTTACAACTGTATTTCGTGGATCTCTTTGCTAGCCTTATTTCTGTGGAATCTGAGAACAGATATGTCGGATCTTTTCAACACTATAGGGCCAAAGGAAATATCCTCCGATAACAAAGAGAACGAAGATTTCTAAGAAACTTCTTTGTGTTCTGTGAAATCGTGTCACAGAGTTACAGCTTTCCCCTCAAGAAGCCTTTCGCTAAGACAGTTCTTTTGGAATTTGCAAAGTGATATTTGGAAGCCCATAAAGGGCTATGGTGAAAAAGGAAATATCCTCCGATGAAATCTGGCAAGAAGCTTTCTGAGAAACTGCTAAGTGTTGTGTGAATTCATCTCAGAGTTACAGCTTCCCCTGAGCTAGCCGCTTCCTAAGCCTGTTCTTGTGGAATTCTCAAAGTGATATTTGGAAGCCCATAGAGGGCTATGGTGAAAAAGGCAATATTCTCAGAGAAAACCTGGAAAGAAGCTTTCTGAGAAACTTCTTTGTGATGTGTGACTTCCACTGACAGAGTTACATCCGTGTTTCGTGGATCTCTTTGCTAGCCTTATTTCTGTGGAATATGAGAACAGATATTTCGCATCCCTTTCAAGACTATAGGGCCAAAGGAAATATCCTCCGATAGCAAGGAGAAAGAAGCTTTTTGAGAAAGTTCTTTGTTTTATGTGAAATCATCTCACAGAGTTACAGCTTTCAACTCCAGAAGCCTTTTTCTAAGACAGTTTTTGTGGAATTTGCAGAGCGATACTTGGAAGCCCATGGAGGGCTATGGTGAAAAAGGCAATATCCTCCGTTGAATTCTGGAAAGAAGCGTTCTGAGAAACTGCTTAGTGTTCTGTGAATTCATCTGACAGAGTTACAGCTTTCCCCACAAGAAGCCGCTCGCTAAGCCTGTTCTTGTGGAATTCGCAAAGTGATATTTGGAAGCCCATAGAGGGCTATGGTGAAAAAGGCAATATATTCAG
>NW_012098766.1:45429-46294 GCF_000951045.1 Mandrillus leucophaeus
GCTATGGTGAAACAGGAAATATCCTCTGATGAAATCTGTAAAGAAGCTTTCTGAGAAACTGCTTAGTGTTCTGTGAATTCGTATCACAAAGTTACAGATTTCCCCTCAAGAAGCCGCTCGCTAAGCCTGCTCTTGTGGAATTCGCAAAGTGATATTTGGAAGCCCATAGAGGACTATGGTGAAAAAGGCAATATCCTCAGAGAAAAACTGGAAAAAAGCTCTTTGAGAAACTGCGTTGTGATGTGTGACTTCCACTCTCAGAGTTACGTCTGTATTTCATGGATCTCTTTGCTAGTCTTATTTCTGTGGAATCTTAGAACAGATATTTCGGATCCCTTTGAAGACTATAAGGCCAAAGAAAATATCCTCCGATAGCAAAGAGAAGGAAGCTTTCTGTGAAAATTCTTTGTGTTCTGTGAAATCATCTCTCAGAGTTACAGATTTCCCCTCAAGAAGCCTTTCCCTAAGACAGTTCCTGTCGAATTTGCAGAGTGATATTTGGAAGCCCCCAGAGGGCTATGGTGAAAAAGGAAATATCCTCCGATGAAATCTGGCAAGAAGCTCTCTGAGAAACTGTTTAGTGTTCTGTGAAAGCATCTCACAGAGTTACAGGTTTCCCCTAAAGAAGCCGTTCGCTAAGCCTGTTCTTGTGGATTTCGCAAAGTGATATTTGGAAGCCCATGGAGGGCTACCGTGAAAAAGGCAATATGCTCAGAGAAAAACTGGAAGGAAGCTTTCTGAGAAACTGTTGTGCGATGTGTGACTTCCAATCACAGAGTTACATCTGTATTTCGTGGATCTCCTCGCTAGCCTTATTTCTGTGGAATCTGAGAACAGATATTTCGGATCCCTTTGAAGACTATAG
>NW_012098766.1:46504-47066 GCF_000951045.1 Mandrillus leucophaeus
TTCTGTGAATTCATCTCACAGAGTTACAGCTTTCCCCTCAAGAAGCCGCTTGCTAAGCCTGCTCTTGTGGAATTCGCAAACTGATATTTGGAAGCCCATAGAGGCCTATGTTGAAAAAGGCAATATCCTCAGAGAAAAACTGGAAAGAAGCTTTCTGAGAAACTGCTTTGTGATGTGTGACTTCCAATGACAGACTTACATCTGTATTTCGTGGATCTTCTTGCCAGCCTTATTTCTGTGGAATCTGAGAACAAATATTTCGGATCCCATTGAAGACTATAGGGCAAAAGGAAATATCCTCCGATAACAAAGAGAAAGAAGCTTTCTGAGAAACTTCTTTGTGTTCTGTGAAACCAACTCACAGAGTTACAGCTTTCCCTTCAAGAAGCCTTTCGCTAAGACAGTTCTTGTGAAATTGGCAAAGTGATATTTGGAAGCCAATAGAGGACTACGGTGAAAAAGGAAATATCCTCCGATGAAATCTGGAAAGAAGCTTTCTGACAAACTGCTTAGTGTTGTGTGAATTCATCTCACAGAGTTACAGCTTTCCCCTCAAGAAGCC
>NW_012098766.1:47116-47729 GCF_000951045.1 Mandrillus leucophaeus
TTTCTGAGAAACTTCTTTGTATTCTGTGAAATCATCTCACAGAGTTACAGCTTTACCTTCAAGAAAACTTTCGTTAAGACAGTTCTTGTGCAATTTGTAAAGTGATATTTGGAAGCCCATAGAGGGCTATAGTGAAAAAGGAAATATCCACCGATGAAATCTGGAAAGAAGGTTTCTGAGAAACTGCATAGTGTTCTATGAAATTATCTCACAGAGTTACAGTTTTCCCCTCAAGAAGCTGCTCGCTAAGTCTGTTCTTGTGGAATTCGCAAAGTGATATTTGGAAGCCCATAGAGGGCTATGCTGAAAAAGGAAATATCCCCCGATGAAATCTGGAAAGAAGCTTTTTGAGAAACTGCTTAGTGTTCTGTGAATTCATCTCACAGAGTTGCAGCTTTCCCCTCAAGAAGCTGATCACTAAGCCTGTTCTTGTGGAATTTGCAAAGTGATATTTGGAAGCCCACAGTGGGCTACGGTGAAAAAGATATTCTCCTCAGAGAAAAACTGGAAAGAAGCTTTCTGAGAAACTGCTTTGTGATGTGTGACTTCCGCTCACAGAGTTACATCTGTATTTCGTGAATCTCTTTGCTAGCCTTATTTCTGTGGGATCTGA
>NW_012098766.1:47872-48144 GCF_000951045.1 Mandrillus leucophaeus
CTTTCCCCTCAAGAAGTCTTTCACTAAGACAGTTCTTGGGGAATTCGCAAAGTGATATTTGGAAGCTCCTAGAGGGCTGTGGTGAAAAAGGAAATATCCTCAGAGAAAAACGGGAAAGAAGCTTTCTGAGAAACTGCTTTGTGATGTGTGACTTCCACTCACAGAGTTACATCTCTGTTTCGTGGATCTCTCTGATAGCCTTATTTCTGTGGAATCTGAGAACAGATATTTCGGATCCTTTGAACACTATAGGGCCAAAGGAAATATCCTCC
>NW_012098766.1:48194-48561 GCF_000951045.1 Mandrillus leucophaeus
CCCTCAAGAAGCCTTTCGCTAAGACAGTTCTTGTGGAATTTGCAAAGTGATATTGGAGGCCCCTAGAGGGCTATGGGGCAAAAGGAACTATCCTCCGATGAAATCTGGAAAGAAACTTTCTGAGAAACTGCTTAGTGTTCTGTGAATTCATGTCACAGAGTTACAGCTTTCCCCTCAAGAAGCCGATCACTACGCCTGTTTTTGTGGAATTCGCAAAGTGATATTTGAAGCGTATAGAGGGCTGTGGTGAAAACGGAAATATCCTCCTATGAAATCTGGAAAGAAGTTTTCTGAGAAACTGCTTGGTATTCTGTTAATTCATCTCACAGGGTTACAGCTTTCCCCTCAAGAAGCCGCTTGCCAAGCC
>NW_012098766.1:49110-50721 GCF_000951045.1 Mandrillus leucophaeus
TGGATCTCTTTGCTAGCCTTATTTCTGTGAAATCTGAGAGCAGATGTTTCGGATCCCTTTGAAGACCATAGGGCCAAAGGACATATCCTCCGATAAAAAAGAGAAAGAAACTTCCTGAAAACTTCCTTGTGTTCTGTGAAGTCATCGCACAGAGTTACAGCTTTCCCCTCAAGAAGCCTTCCGCTGAGACACTTCTTGTGGAATTTGCAAAGTGATATTTGGAAGCCCGTAGAGGGCTAGGGTGAAAAAGGAAATATCCTCACATGAAATCTGGAAAGAAGCTTTCCGAGAAACTGCTTATCGTTCCGTTCATTCATCTCACAGAGTTCAGCTTTCCCCTCAAGAAGCCGCTCGCTAAGCCTGTTCTTGTGGAATTCGCAAAGTGATATTTGGAAGCCCATAGAGGGCTATCGTGAAAAAGGAAATATCCTCAGATGAAATTGGAAAGAAGCTGTCTGAGAAACTGCTTAGTGTTCTGTTAATTCATCTCACAGAGATACCGCTTTCCAATCAAGAAACCGCTCGCTAAACCTGTTCTTGTGAAATTCGCGAAGTGATATTTGGAAGACCATAGAGGGCTATGGTGAAAGAGAAAATTTCCTGAGAGAAAAACTGGAAAGAAGCTTTCTGAGAAACTGCTTAGTGATTTGTGACTTCCACTCACAGAGTTTCATCTGCATTTCGTGGATCTCTTTGCTAGCCTTAATTCTGTGGAATCTGAGATCAGATATTTCTGATCCCTTTGAAGACTACTGGGCCAAAGGAAATATCCTCCGATAACAAACAGAAAGAAGCTTTCTGAGAAACTTCTTTGTGTTCTCTGAAATCATCTCTCAGAGTTACGGCATTCCCCTCGAGAAACCTTTCGCTAAGACAGTTCTTGTGGAATTTGCAAAGTGATATTTGGAAGCCCTTAGAGGGCTATGGTGAAAAAGGAAATATCCTCAGATGAAATCTGGGAAGAAGCTTTCGGAGAAACTGCTTAGAATTCTGTGGATTCATCTCACAGAGTTACAGCTTTCCCCTCAAGAAGCCGGTCGCTAAGACAGTTCTTGTGGAATTTGCAAAGAGATATTTTTAAGCCCATTGAGGGCTATGGTGAAAAAGGAAATATCCTCAGTTGAAATCTAGAAAGAAGCTTTCTGAGAAACAGCTTAGTGCTCTCTGAATTCATCTCAAAGAGTTACAGCTTTCCCCTCACGAAGCCGCTCACTAAGCCTGTTCTTGTGGAATTCTCAAAGTGATATTGGGAAACCCATAGAGGGCTATGGTGAAAAATGAAATATGCTCAGAGAAAAAGTGGAAAGAAGCTTTCTGAATAACTGCTTTCTGACGTGTGACTTCCACTCACAGAATTACATCCATTTTTCGTGGATCTATTTGGTAGCTTTTTTGCTGTAGAATCTGAGAACAGATATTTGGGATCCCTTTGAAGACTGTAAAGCCAAAGGAAATATCCTCCGATAACAAAGAGAAAGAAGCTTTCGGAGAACCTTGTTTCTGTACTGTGAAATCTTCTCACTGAGTTACAGATTTCCCCTCAAGAAGCCATTCGCTCAGACAGTTCTTGTGGAATTTGCAAAGTGATATTTGGAAGCCCATAGAGGGCTA
>NW_012098766.1:55895-56764 GCF_000951045.1 Mandrillus leucophaeus
TTTCGGATCCCTTTGAAGACTACAGGGCCAAAGGAAATAATCTCCGAAAGCAAAGAGAAAGAAGCTTTCTGAGAAATTTCTTTGTGTTCTGTGAAATCATATCACAGAGTTACAATTTTCCCCTTAAGAAGCCTTCCGCTAAGACAATTCTTGTGGAATTTGCAAGTGATATTTGGAAGCCCAAAGAAGGCTACGTTGAAAAAGGAAATATCCTCAGATGAAATCTGTAAAGAAGCTTTCTGAGAAACTGCTTAGTGTACCGTTCATCTGTCTCACAGAGTTACAGCATTCCCCTCAAGGAGCCACTCGCTAAGCCTGTTCTTGTGGAATTCGCAAATTGATATTTGGAAGCCCATAGAGGGCTATGGTGAAAAAGAAAATGTCCGCAGAGAAAAACTGGAAAGAAGTTTTCTGAGAAACTGCTTTGGATGTGTGACTTCCACTCACAGAGTTACATCTGTATTTCGTCGATCTCTTTGCTAGCCTTATTTTTGTGGAATATGAGAACAGATATTTCAGATCCCTTTGAAGACTATAGGGCCAGGGGAAATATCCTCCTGTAACAAAGTGAAACAAGCTTTCTGGGAAACTTCTTTGTGTTCTGTGAAATCATCTCACAGAGTTACAGCTTTCCAATCAAGAAGGATTTCGTTAAGACAATTCTTGTGGATTTCGCAAAGTGATATTCTCAAGAAGCCGCTCGCTAAGCCTGTTCTTGTGGAATTCGAAAAGTGATATTGGGAAGCCCATAGAGGGCTACGGTGAAAAAGGAAATATGCTCACAGAAAAACTGGAAAGACTCTTTCTGGGAAACTGCTTTGTGACGTGTGACTTCCAATCACAGAGGTACATCTGTATTTCGTGGATCT
>NW_012098766.1:56814-57312 GCF_000951045.1 Mandrillus leucophaeus
TCTTTGCTAGCCTTATTTCTGTGGAATCTGAGAACAGATATTTCGGATCCCTTTGAAGACTATAGGGGCAAAGGAAATATCCTCCGGTAACAAAGGGAAAGAAGCTTTCTGAGAAACTTCTCTGTGTTCTGTCAAATCATCTCACAGAGTTACAGCATTCCCCTCGGGAAACCTTTCGCTAAGACAGTTCTTGTGGAATTTGAAAAGTGATATTTGGAAAAACATAGAGGGTTATGGTGAAAAAGGAAATATCATCAGATGAAATCTGGAAAGAAGCTTCCGGAGAAACTGCTTAGAATTCTGAGAATTCATCTCACAGAGATACAGCTTTCCCCTCAAGAAGCCGCTCGTTAGGACAGTTCTTGTGGAATTTGCAAAGTGATATTTGGAAGCCCATAGAGGTCTACCGTGAGAAAGGAAATAACCTCAGATGAAATCTGCAAAGAAGCTTTCTGAGAAACTGCTTAGTGTTCTGTTAATTCATCTCACAGAGTTACA
>NW_012098766.1:57362-58664 GCF_000951045.1 Mandrillus leucophaeus
TCATCCCACAGAGTTACAGCTTTCCCCTCAAGAATCCGCTGGCTAAGTCTGTTCTTGTGGAATTCTCAAAGTGATATTTGGAAGCCCATAGAGGTCTATGTTGAAAAAGGCAATATCCTCAGAGAAAAACTGGAAAGAAGTTTTCTGAGAAACTGCTTTGTGATGTGTGACTTCCACTCTCAGAGTTACATCTCTGTTTCGTGGATCTCTTTGCTAGCCTTATTTCTGAGGAACCTGAGAACAGATATTTCGAATCCCTTTGAAGAATATAGGTCAAAAGGAAATATCCTCCGATAAGAAAGAGAAAGAAGCTTTCTGAGAAACTCTTTGTGTTCTGTGAAACCATCTCACAGAGTTACAGCTTTCCCCTCAAGAAGCCTTTCCCTAAGACAGTGCTTGTGGAATATGCAAAGTGATATTTTGAAGCCCATAGAGGGCTATGGTGAAAATGGAAATAACCTCCGATGAAATCTGGAAAGAAGCTTTCTGAGAAACTGCTTAGTGTTGTGTGAATTCATCTCTCAGAGTTAGAGCTTTCCCTTCAAAAGGCCGCCCCCTAAGCCAGCTCCTGTGGAATTCGGAAAGTGATATTTGGAAGCCCATAGAGGGCCATGGTGAAAAAGGCAATATCCTCAGAGAATAACTGGAAAGAAGCTTTCAGAGAAACTTCTTTGTGATGTCTGACTTCCACTGACAGAGTAACATCTGTGTTTCGTGGATCTCCTTGCTAGCAGTCTTTCTGTGGAATCTGTGAACAGATATTTCGGATCCCTTTGAAGACTATAGGGTCAAAGGAAATATCCTCCTAAAACAAAGAGAAAAAAGGTTTCTGAGAAACTTCTTTGTGTTCTGTGAAATCATCTCACACAGTGAGAGCTTTCCCCTCAGGAAGCCTTTCGCTAAGACAGTTCTTGTGGAATTCTCTTATACACATCTAGATGTGTATAAGAGACAGGGCTATGGTGATAAAGCAAATATCCTCCGTTGAAATCTTGAAAGAAGCTTTCTGAGACACTGCTTAGTGTTCTGAGAAATCATCTCACAGTGTTTCAGCATTCCCCTCAAGAAGCCCCTCGCTAAGCCTTTTTCTGTGGAATTCTCACAGTGATATTTGGAAGCCCATAGAGGGCTCTGGTGAAAAAGGCAATATCCTCAGAGAAAAACTGGAAGGAAGCTTTCTGAGAAACTGCTTCGTGACGTGTGACTTTCACTCACAGAATTACATCGGTAATTCGTGGATCTCTTTGCTATTCTTATTTCTGTGGAATCTGTGAACAGATATTTCGGATCCCTTTGAAGACT
>NW_012098766.1:59532-61115 GCF_000951045.1 Mandrillus leucophaeus
TGTGAATTCATCTCTCAGAATTACAGCTTTTCCCTCAAGAAGCCGCCCCCTAAGCCTGCACCTGTGCAATTCGCAAAGTGATATTTGGAAGCCCGTAGAGGGCTATGGTGAAAAAGGCAATATCCTCAGAGAAAAACTGGAAAGAAGCTTTCTGAGAGACTGCTTTGTGGTGGGTGACTTCCACTGACAGAGTTATATCTGTATTTCGTGAATCTCTTTGCTATCCTTATTTCTGTGGAATCTGAGAACAGACATTTCGGATCCCCTTGAAGACTATAGGGTCAAAGGAAATATCCTCCGATAACAAGGAGAAAGAAGCTTTCTGAGAAATGTCTCTGTGTTCTGTGAAATCATCTCACAGAGTTACAGCTTTCCCCTGAAGAAGCCTTTCCCAAAGACAGTTTTTGTGGTATTTGCAAAGTGATATTTGGAAACCCATAGAGGGCTATGGTGAAAAAGGAAATATCCTCCGATGAAATCTTGAAAGAAGCTTTCTGAGACACTGCCTAGTGTTCTGTGAATTCATTTCACAGAGTTACAGCTTTCCCCTTAAGAAGCCGCCCGCTAAGGCTGTTCTTGTGGAATTCTCAAAGTGATATTTGGAAGCCCATAGAGAGCTATGGTGAAAAAGGCAATATGCTCAAAGAAAAACTGGAAGGAAGCTATCTGAGAAACCGCTTTGTGATGTGTGACTTCCACTGACAAAGTAACATCTGTATTTCGTGGATCTCCCTGCTAGCCTTATTTCTGTGGAATCTGTGAACAAATATTTCGGATCCCTTTGAAGACAATAGGGCCAAAGGAAATATCCTCTGATAACAAAGAGAAAGAAGCTCTCTGGGAAACTTCTTTGTGTTCTGTGAAATCATCTCACAGAGTTACAGTTCCAATCAAGAAGGATTTCGTTAAGACAATTCTTGTGGATTTCGCAAAGTTTCCCCTCAAGAAGCCGCTCGCTAAGCCTGTTCTTGTGGAATTCACAAAGTGATATTTGGAAGCCCTTAGAGGGCTACGGTGAAAAAGAAAATATCCTCAGAGAAAAACTGAAAAGAATTTTTCTGAGAAACTGCTTTGTGATGTGTGTCTTCCACTCACAGAGTTACATCTGTATTTCGTGGATCACTTTGCCAGCCTTATTTCTGTGGAAACTGAGAACAGATATTTCGGATCCCTTGGAAGACTCTAAGGCCAAAGGAAATATCCTCCGATAACAAAGAGAAAGAAGCTTTCTGAGAATCTTCTTTGTGTTCTGTGAAATCATATCACAGAGTTACAGCTTTCCCCTCTGAAGCCTTTCGCTAAGACTGCTCTTGTGGAATTTGCAAAGTGATATTTGGAAGCCCCTAGAGGGCAATGGTGAAAAAGGAAATATCGTGAGATGAAATCTGGAATGAAGCTTTCTGGGAAACTGCTTAGTATTTTGTTCATTCATCTCACAGAGTTACAGCATTCCCCTCAAGAAAACGCTCACTATGCCGGTTCCTGTGGAATTCACAAAGTGATATTTCGAAGCCCATAGAGGGCTATGGTGAAAAATAAAATATCCTCAGAGAAAAACTGGAAAGAAGCTTTCTGGGAAACTG
>NW_012098766.1:62779-63504 GCF_000951045.1 Mandrillus leucophaeus
ACAATTGGAAAGAAGCTTTCTGAGAAACTGCTTTCTGATGTGTGACTTCCACTCACAGAGTTACATCTGTATTTCGTGGATCTCTTCGCTAGCCTCATTTCCCTGGAATCTGAGGACAAATATTTCGGATCCCTTTGAAGACCGTAAGGCCAAAGGGAATATTCTCCGATAACAAAGAGAAAAAAGCTTTCTGAGAAACTTCTTTGTGCTCTGTGAACTCATCTCACAGAGTTACAGCTTTCCACTCAAGAAGCCTGTCGCTAAGACAGTTTTTGTGGAATTTGCAAAGGGATATTTGAAAGCCCATGGAGGGCTATGGTGAAAAAGGAAACATCCTCAGATGAAATCTGTAAGGAAGATTTCTGAGAAATTGCTTAGTGTTCCGTTAATTCATCTCAAAGAGTTACAACTTTCCCCTCAGAAAGCCGCTCGCTAAGTCTGTTCTTGTGGAATTCGCAAAGTGATATTTGGAAGCCCATAGCGTGCAATGGTGAAAATGAAATTATCCTCAGAGAAAAACTGGAAAGAAGCTTTCCAAGAAACTTCTTTGTGATGTGTGACTTCCACTAACAGAATTACATCTGTATTTCGTGTATCTCTTTCTTGCCTTATTTCTGTGGAATCTGAGATCAGATATTTCGGATCCCTTAGAAGACTACAGGGCCAAAGGAAATATCCTCCGATAACAAAGAGAAAGAAGCTTTCTGAGAAACTTCTTTGTGTTC
>NW_012098766.1:63554-64298 GCF_000951045.1 Mandrillus leucophaeus
ATAGGGCCAAAGGAAATATCCTCCGATCACAAAGAGAAAGAATCTTTCTGAGAAACTTCTTTGTATTCCGTGAAATCATCTCAGAGAGTTAGAGCATTCCCCTGAAGAAATCATTCCCTAAGACAGTTCTTGCGGAATTTGCAAAGGGATATTTGGAAGGCCATAGAGGGCTATGGTGAAAAAGGAAATATCCTCAGAAGAAATCTGGAAAGAAGCTTTCTCAGAAACTGATTAGTGTTCTGTTAATTCATCTCACAGAGTTACAGCTTTCCTCTCAAGAAGCCGCTCGCTAAGACTGTTCTTGTGGAATTCTCAAACAGATATTTGGAAGCCCCTAGAGGGCTATGGTGAAAAAGAAAATATCCTCAGAGAAAAACTGGACAGAAGCTTTCTGAGAAACTGCTTTGTGATGTGTGACTTCCACTCACAGAGTTAAATCTGTATGTCGTGGATCTGTTTGTTAGCCTTTTTTCTGCGGAATCTGAGAACAGATATTTCTAATCCCTTTGAAGTCTATATAGCCAAAGGAAATATCCTGCGATAACAAAAAAAAAGAAGCTTTCTAAGAAACTACTTTGTTTTCTGTGAAATCATCTCACAAAGTTACAGCTTTCTCCTCAAGAAGCCTTTCGCTAAGACAGTTCTTGTGGAATTTGCCAAGTGATATTTGGAAGCCCATAGAGAGCTATGTTGAAAAAGAAACTATCCTCAGAGAAAAACTGGAAAGAAGCTTTCTGAGAAACT
>NW_012098766.1:65448-66693 GCF_000951045.1 Mandrillus leucophaeus
GTTCTGTGAAATCATCTCACAGAGTTACAGCTTTCCCCTCAAGAAGCCTTTCGCTAAGACGGTTCTTGTGGAATTTGCAAAGGGATATTTGGAAGCCCATAGAGGGCTGTGGTGAAAAAGAAAATATCCTCAGACAAAAACTGGAAAGAAGATTTCAGAGAAACCGCCTTGTGATGTGTGACTTCCACTCACAGAGTTACATCTGTATTTCGTGGATTTCTTTGCTAGCCTTATTTCTGTGGAATCAGAGAACAGATATTTCGGATCCCTTTGAAGGCTATAAGGCCAAAGGAAAAATCCTCCGATAACAAAGAGAAAGAAGCTTTCTGAGAAACTTCTTTGTGTTTTGTGAAATCATCTCACAGAGTTAGGGCTTTCCCCTCAAGAAGCTTTTCGCTAAGACTGTTCTTGTGGAATTTGAAAAGGGATATTCGGAAAAACATAGAGGGTTATGGTGAAAAAGGAAATATCATCAGATGAAATCTGGAAAGAAGCTTCCGGAGAAACTGCTTAGAATTCTGAGAATTCATCTCACAGAGATACAGCTTTCCCCTCAAGAAGCCGCTCGTTAGGACAGTTCTTGTGGAATTTGCAAAGTGATATTTGGAAGCCCATAGAGGTCTACCGTGAGAAAGGAAATAACCTCAGATGAAATCTGCAAAGAAGCTTTCTGAGAAACTGCTTAGTGTTCTGTTAATTCATCTCACAGAGTTACAGCTTTCCTCTCAAGAAGCCGCTCGCTAAGCCTGTTCTTGTGGAATTCGCAAAGTGATATTTGGAAGCCCATAGAGGGCTATGGTGAAAAAGAAAATATCCTCAGATAAAAACTGGAAAGAAGCTTTTTGAGAAACTGCTTTGTGACGTGTGACTTCCACTCACAGAGTTTCATCTGTATTTCGTGGATCTCTTTGTTTGCCTTATTTCTGTGGAATCTGAGAACAGATATTTCGGATCCCTTTGAAGACAATAGGGCCAAAGGAAATATACTCCGATATCAAAGCAAAAGAAGCTTTCTGAGAAACTTCTTGGTGTTCTGTGAAATCATCTCACAGAGTTACAGCTTTCCCCTCAAGCAGCCGTTCGCTAAGACAGTTCTTGTGAAATTTGCAAAGTGATATTTGGAAGCCCTTAGAGGCCTATGGTGAAAAAGGAAATATCCTCAGATGAAAACTCGAAAGAAGCTTTCTGAGAAACTGCTTAGTGTACTGTGAATTCATCTCACAGAGTTACAGCTTTCCCCTCAAG
>NW_012098766.1:66743-67054 GCF_000951045.1 Mandrillus leucophaeus
CTCAAGAAGCCTTTCGCTAAGACAATTCCTGTGGAATTTGCAAAGTGATATTTTGAAGCCCTTAGAGGGCTATGGTGAAAAAGGAAATATCCTCAGATAAAATCTGGAAAGAAGCTTTCTGAGAAACGGCTTGGTGTTCTGTTAATTCATCTCACAGAGTTACATCTGTATTTCGTGGATCTCTTTGCGAGCCTTATTTCTGTGGAATCTGGGAACAGATGTTTCGGATCCCTGTGAAGACTATAGGGCCAATGGAAATATCCTCCGATAACAAAGAGAAAGAAGCTTTCTGAGAAACTTCTTTGTGTTCT
>NW_012098766.1:67104-67644 GCF_000951045.1 Mandrillus leucophaeus
CTTTCTGAGAAACTTCTTTGTGTTCTGTGAAATCACCTTAGAGAGCCAGAGCTTTCCCCTCAAGAAGCCTTCGCTAAGACAGTTCTTGTGGAATTTGCAAAGTGATATTTGGAGGCCCCTAGAGGTCTATGGTGAAAAAGGAAATATCCTCAGATGAAAACTCGAAAGAAGCTTTCTGAGAAACTGCTTAATGTTCTCTTAATTCATCTCACAGATTTACAGCTTTCCCCTCCAGAAGCCGCTGGCTAAGCCTCTTCTTGTGGAATTCTCAAAGTGATATTTGGAAGCCCATAGAGGGTTATGGTGAAAAAGAAAATACCTCAGAGAAAAACTGGAAAGAATCTTTCTCAGAAACCGCTTTGTTATGTGTGACTTCCACTCACAGAGTTATATCTGTATTACGTGAATCACTTTGCTAGCCTTATTTCTGTGGAGTCTGAGAGCAATATTTCGGATCCCTGTGAAGACTATAGGGCCAAAGGAAATATCCTCCGATAACAAAGAGAAAGAAGCTTTCTGAGAAACTTCTTTGTGTTCTGT
>NW_012098766.1:67694-69846 GCF_000951045.1 Mandrillus leucophaeus
GTGTTCTGTGAAATGATCTCACAGAGTTACAGCTTTCCCCTCAGGAAGCCTTCGCTAAGACAGTTCTTGTGGAATTTGCAAAGGGATATTTGGAAGCCCATAGAGGGCTATGGTGAAAAAGAAAATATCCTCAGGAAAAACTGGAAAGAAGCTTTCTGAGAAACTGCTTTGTGATGTGTGACTTCCAGTCACAGAGTTACATCTGTATTTCGTGGATCTCTTTGCTAGACTTATTTCTGTGGAATCTGAGAACAAATATTTCGGATCCCTGTGAAGATTATAGGGCCAAAGGAAATATCCTCCGATAACAAAGACAAAGAAGCTTTCTGAGAAACTTCTTTGTGTTCTGTGAAATGATCTCACAGAGTTACAGCTTTCCCCTGAAGAAGCCTTCCGTTAAGAGAGTTCTTGTGGAATTTGCAAAGGGATATTTAGAAGCCCATAGAGGGCTACGGAGAAAAAGGAAATATCCTCAGATGAAAGCTCGAAAGTAGCTTTCTGAGAAACTGCTTGGTGTTCTGTTAATTCATCTCACAGAGTTACTGCTTTCACCTGAAGAAGCCGCTAGCTAAGCCTGCTCTTGTGGAATTCGCGAAGTCATATTTGGAAGCCCTTAGAGGTCTATGGTGAAAAAGAAAATATCCTCAGAGAAAAACTGGAAAGAAGCTTTCTGAGAATCGCTTTTTTGATGTGTGACTTCCACTCACAGAGTTACATATGTATTTCGTGGATCGCTTTGCTACCCTCATTTCTGTGGAATCTGAGAACAGATATTTTGGATCCCTTTGAAGACTATATGGCGAAAGGAAATATCCTCCGATAACAAAGAGAAAGAAGCTTTCTGAGAAACTTCTTTGAGTTCTGTCAAATCATCTCACAGAGTTACACCTTTCCCCTCAAGAAGCCTTTCGCTAAGACAGTTGTTTTGGAATTTGCAAAGTGATATTTGGAAGCCCATAGAGGGCTATGGTGAAAAAGGCAATATCCTCAGTTGAAAACTCGAAAGAGGCTTTCTGAGAAACTGCTTAGTGTTCTGTTAATTCATCTCACAGAATTACATCATTTCCCTCAAGAAGCCCCTCTCTAAGCCTGTTCTTGTGGAATACGCAAAGTGATATTTGCAAACCCCTAGAGAGCTATGGTGGAAAAGAAAATATCCTCAGAGAAAACCTGGAAAGAAGTTTTCTGAGAAACTGCTTTTTGGTGTGTGACTTCCACTCACACACTTACATCTGTATTTCGTGGATCTCTTTGCTAACTTTACTTCCGTGGAATCTGAGAAAAGATAGTTCGGATCCCTTTGAAGACATAAGGCCAAAAAAAATATCCTCCAATAACAAAGAGAAAGAATCTTTGTGAGAAACTTCTTTGTGTTCTGTGAAATCATCTCACAGAGTTACAGGTTTCCCCTCAAGAAGCTTTTCGCTAAGACAGTTCTTGTGGAATTTGCCAAGAGATATTTGGAAGCCCATAGAGGGCTACGGTGAAAAAGGTAATATCCTCAAATGAAAACTCGAAGAAGCTTTCTGAGAAACTGCTTAGTGTTCTGTTAATTCATCTCACAAAGTTACAGCTTTCCCCTCAAGAAACCGCTCTCTAAGCCTGTTCTTGTGGAATTCGCAAGGTGATATTTGGAAGCCCATAGAAGGCTATGGTGAAAAAGAAAATATCCTCTGAGAAAAAATAGAAAGAAGCTTTCAGAGAAACTGCTTTGTGAGGTGTGACTTCCACTCACAGAGTTACATCTTTATTTCGTTTATCTCTTTGCTAGCCTTATTTCTGTGGAATGTGAAAACAGATATTTCGGATCCCTTTGAAGACTATAGGGCCATAGGAAATATCATCCGATAACAAAGAGAAGGAAGCTTTCTGAGAAACTTCTTTGTGTTCTGTGAAATCATCTCACAGAGTTGCAGCTGTCTCTTATACACATCTAGATGTGTATAAGAGCTCACAGAGTTACAGCTTTCCCCTCAAGAAGCCTTTCGCTAAGACAGTTCTTTTGGAATTTGCAAAGTGATAATTGGAAGCCCATAGAGGGCTATGGTGAAAAAGGAAATATCCTCAGATGAAAACTCGAAAGAAGCTTTCTGAGACACTTCTTAGTGTTCTTTTACTTCATCTCACAGAGTTACAGCTTACCCCTCAAGAA
>NW_012098766.1:69989-75196 GCF_000951045.1 Mandrillus leucophaeus
CTGGAAAGAAGCTTTCTGAGAAACTGCTTTGTGATGTGTGACTTACACTCACAGAGTTACATCTGTATTTCGTGGATCTCTTTGCTAGTCTTTTTTCTGTGGAATCTGAGAACAGATATTTCGGATCCCTTTGAAGATTGTAGGGCCAAAGGAAATATCCTCCGATCAAAATGAGAAAGAAGGTTTCTGAGAAACTTCTTTGTGATCTGTGAATTCATCTCACAGAGTTACTGCTTCCCCTCAAGAAGCTTTCGCTAAGACTGTTTTTGTGGGATTGACAAAGTGATATTTGGAAGCCCATGGAGGTCTACGGTGAAAAGGGAAATATCCTTAGATAAAAACTGGAAAGAAGCTTTCTGAGAAACTGCTCTGTGTTCTGTGAATTCAGCTCACAGAGTTTCAGCTTTCCCCTCCAGACCCTTTCGCTTAGACTCTTCTTGTGGAATTTGCCACGGGATATTTGGAAGGCCATAGAGGCCTGTGGTGAAAAAGAGAATATTCTCAGATGGAAACTGGAAAGAAGCTTTCTGAGCAACTGCTTTGTGATGTGTGACTTCCACTCACTGAGTTACAGCTGTATTTCCTGGAGCTGTTTGCTAGCCTTTTTTCTGTGGAATCTGAGAACTGATACTTCGCATCGCTTTGAAGACTATAGGGCAAGGAAATATCCTCCCATCAAAATGAGAAAGAAGCTTTCTGAGAAACTTCTTTGTGATTTGTGAATTCATCTCACAGAGTAACAGTATTCCCCTGAAGAAACCCTTCGCTAAGACTTTTCTTGTGGAATTTGCAAAGTGATATTTGGAAGCCCATGGAGGGCTATGATGAAAAGGGAAATATCCTCAGATAAAAACTGGAAGGAAAGTTTCTGAGAAACTGCTCTATATTCTGTGAATACATTTCACAGAGTTACGGCTTTCCCCTGTAGATGTCGTTCGCTAAGACTGTTCTTGAGAAAATGGAAAAGGGATATTTGGAAGCCCATAGAAGCCTAGGGTGAAAAAGAAAATGTACTCAGATGAAAACTGGAAAGAAGCATTCTGAGCAACTTCTTTGTGATGTGTGACTTCCACTCACTGATATACAGCTGTATTTCGTGGAGCTGTTTGCTAGCCTTATTTCTGTGGAATCTGAGAACTGGTATTTTGGATCCCTTTGAAGACTATAGAGCCAAAGGACATATCCTCCAATCAAATTGAGAAAGAAGCTTTTTGAGAAACTTCTTTGTGATCTGTGAATTCATCTCAGAGAGTTACAGCTTTCCCCTGAACAAGCCATTCGCTAAGACCGTTCTTGTGGAATTGGAAAAGTGATATTTGGAAGTCCATGGAGGGTTATGGTGAAAAGGGAAATATCCTCAGATAAAAACTGGAAAGAAGCTTTCTGAGAAACTCCTCTGTGTTCTGTGAACTCATCTCACAGAGTTACAGCTCTCCCCTCCAGAAGTCTTTCGCTGAGACTGTTCTTGTGGAATTTGCAAAGGGATATTTGGAAGCCCATACAGGTCTACGGTGAATAAGAAAATATCCTCAGATGAAAACTGGAAAGAAGCTTTCTGAGCAACTGCTTTGTTATGTCTGACTTTCACTCACTGAGTTACAGCTGTATTTCGTGGAGCTGTTTGCTATCCTTATTTCTGTGGAATCTGAAAAGTGTTATTTCAGGTCCCGTTGAAGACTATAGGGCCAAAGGAAATATCCTCTGATCAAAATGAGAAAGAAGCTTTCTGAGAAATTTCTTTGTGATATGTGAATTCATCTCACAGAGTTACAGCTTTCCCCTCAAGAAGCCTTTCGCTGCGACTCTTCTTGTGGAATTTGCAAAGTGATTTGGAAGCCCATGGAGGGCTACGGTGAGAAGGGAAATATCCTCAGGCAAAAACTGGAAAGAAGCTTTCTGAGAAACTGCTCTGTGTTCTCTGAATTCATCTCAGAGTGTTACAGCTTTCCCCTCTAGAAGCCGTTCGCTAAGACTGTTCTTGTGGAATTGGCAAAGTGATATTTGGAAACCCATGGAGGGCTATGCTGAAAAGGGAAATATCCTCAGATCAAAACTGGAAAGAAGCTTTCTGAGGAACTGCTCTGTCTTCTGTGAATTCATCTCACAGATTTACTGCTTTCCCCTCCAGAAGTCGTTCTCTAAAACTGTTCTTGTGGCATTTGCAAAGGGACATTTGGAAGCCCATAGCGGCCTAAGGTGAAAAAGAATATATCCTCAGATGAAAACTGGAAAGAAGCTTTCTGAGCAACTGCTTTGTGATGCGTGCCTTCCACTCACTGAGTTACAGCTGTATTTCGTGGAGCTGTTTGCTAGCCTTATTTCTGTGGATTCCGAGAACGGATATTTCGCATCCCTTTGAATAATATAGGGCCAAGGTAATATCCTCCGATCAAAATGAGAAAGAAGCTTTCTGAGAAACTTCTTTGTGATCTGCGAATTCATCTCACAGAGTTACAGCTTTGGCCTGAAGAAGCCTTTCGCTAAGACTGTTCTTGTGGAATTTGCAAAGGGATGTTTGGAACCTCATAGAGGTCTAAGGTGAAAAAGAAAATATACTCAGATAAAAACTGGAAGGAAACTTTCTGATCAACTGCTTTGTGATTTGTGTCTTCAACTCAATGAATTACAGCTGTATTTCGTGGAGCTGTTTGCTAGCCTTATTTCTGTGGTATGTGAGAACTGATATTTCGAATCCCTTTGAAGACTATAAGGCCAAGGAAATATCCTCCGATCAAAATGAGAAAGAAGCTTTCTGAGAAACTTCTTTGTGACCTGAGAATTCATCTCACAGAGTTACAGCTTTCCCCTCAAGAAGCCTTTCGCTAAGACTGTTCTAGCGGAATTGGCAAAGTGATATTTGGAAGCCCATGGAGGGCTGTGCTGAAAAGGGAAATATCCTCAGATAAAAACTGGAAAGAATCTTTCTGAGAAACTGCTCTGTGTTCTGTGAATTCATCTCACAGAGTTACAGCCTTCCCCTCCAGAAGCCGTTTGCTGAGACTGTTCTTGTGGAATTTGCAAAGGGATATTTGGAAGCCCTGAGAGGTCTATGGTGAAAAAGAGAATATCCTCAGATGAAAACTGGAAAGAAGCTTTCTGAGCAACAGCTTTGTGATTTGTGACGTCCACTCACTGAGTACAGCTGTATTTCGTGTAGCTGTTTAGTAGCCTAATTTCTGTAGAATCTGAAAACTGATAATTCGGATCCCATTGAAGACTGTAGAGCCAAAGGAAATATCCTCCGATCAAAATGAGAAAGAGGCTTTCTGAGAAACTTCTTTGTCATCTGTGAATTCATCTCACAGAGTTACAGCTTAACCCTCCAGAATCCATTCGCTAAGACTCTTCTTGTGGAATTGGCAAACTGATATTTCGAAGCCCATGGAGGGCTATGCTGAAAAGGGAAATATCCTCAGATAAAAACTGGAAAGAATCTTTCTGAGAAACTGCTCTGGGTTCTGTGAATTCATCTCACAGAGTTACAGCTTTCCCCTCCAGAAACAGTTCGCTAAGACTGTTCTTGTGGAATTTGCAAAGGGATATTTGGAAGCCCGTAGGAGCCTATGGTTAATAAATAAATATCGTCAGATGAAAAGAGGAAAGAATCTTTCTGAACAACTGCTTTTTGATGTGTGACTTCCACTCACTGAGTTACAGCTGTATTTCATGGAGCTGTTTTCTAGCCTTATTTCTGAGGAATCTGAGAACTGATATTTTGGATCCCATTAAAGACTATAGGGCCAAAGGAAATATCCTCCGGTCAAAATGAGAAAGAAGCTTTCTGAGAAACTTCTTTGTGACCTGTGAATTCATCCCACACGGTTACAGCTTTCCCCTCCAGACGCCTTTCGATATGACTGTTCTTGTGGAATTGACAAAGGGATATTTGGAAGCCCATAGAGGCCTATGGTGTAAAAGAAAGTATCCTCAGATGAAAACTGGAAAGAAGCTTTCTGAGCAACAGCTTTGTGATGTGTGACTTCCACTCACTGAGTTACAGCTGTATTTCGTGGAGCTGTTTGCTATCCTTATTTCTGTGGAATCTGAGAACGGATATTTCGGATCCCTTTGAAGACTGTAGGGCCAAAGGAAATATCCTCCGATCAAAATGAGAAAGAAGCTTTCAGGGAAACTTCTTTGTCATCTGTGAATTCATCTCATAGAGTTACAGCTTTCCCGTCAAGAAGCCTTTCTCTAAGACTGTTCTTGCGAATTTGGTAAAGTGATATTTGGAAGCCCATGGAGGGCTAAGGTGAAAAAGGAAATATTCTCAGATAAAAACTGGAAAGAATCTTTCTCAGAAACTGATCTGTGTTCTGTGAATTCATCTCACAGAGTTACAGATTTCCGCTCCAGAAGCCTTTCACTAACACTGTTCCTGTTGAATTTGCAAAGGGATATTTGGAAGCCCTGAGAGGTCTATGGTGAAAAAGAGAATATTCTCAGATTGAAACTGGAAAGAAGCTTTCTGAGCAACTGCTTTGTGATGTGTGACTTCACTCACTGAGTTACAGCTGTATTTTGTGGAGCTGTTTGCTATCCTTATTTCTGTGGTATCTGAGATCTAATATTTCGGATCCCTTTGAAGACTATAGGGCCAAAGGAAATATCCTCTGATCAAAATGAGAAAGAAGCTTTCTAAGAGATATCTTTGTGATAGGTGAATTCATCTCACAGAGTTACAGCTTTCCCTTCAAGAAGACATTCGCTAAGGCTGTTCTTGTGGAATTTGTAAAGTGATATTTGGAAACCCATGGAGGGCTATGGTGAAAAGGGAAATATCCTCAGATAAAAACTGGAAAGAAGCTTTCGGAGAAACTTCTCTGTTCTCTGTGAATTCATCTCACAGAGTTACAGCTTTCGCCTCCAGAAGGCGTTCGCTAAGACTGTTCTTGTGGAATTTGCAAAGGGATATTTGGAAGCCCCTAGAGGCCTATGGTGAAAAAGAGACTATCGTCAGATGAAAATTGGAAAGAAGCTTTCTGAGCAACTGCTTTGTGATGTGTGACTTCCACTCACTGAGTTACAGCTGTATTTCGTGGAGCTGTTTGCTAGTCTTATTTCTGTGGAATCTGAGAACTGATATTACGGATCCCTTTGAAGACTATAGGGCCAAAGGAAATATCCTCCTATCAAAATGAGAAAGAAGCTTTCTCAGAAACTTCTTTCTGATCTGTGAATTAATCTCACAGAGTTACAGCATTCCC
>NW_012098766.1:75386-78315 GCF_000951045.1 Mandrillus leucophaeus
AGAAGCCTTTCGCTAAGGCTGTTCTTGTGGAATTTGCAAAGGGATATTTGGAAGCCCATAGAAGTCTATGGTGAAAAGGAGAATATCCTCTGATGAAAAGTGGAAAGAAGCTTTCTTTGCAACTGCTTTGTGATGTGTGACTTCCACTCACTGAGTTACAGCTGTATTTCGTGGAGCTGTTTGCTTGCCCTCTTTCTTTGTAATCTGAAAACTGATATTTCGGATCCCGCTGAATACTATAGGGCCAAAGGAAATATCTTCCTATCAAAATGAGAAAGAAGCTTTCTCAGAAACTTCTTTGTGATCTGTGAATTAATCTCACAGAGTTTCAGTTTTCCCCTCAAAAAGCCTTTCTCTAAGACTCTTTTGTGGAATGGACAAAGTGATATTTAGAAGCCCTTGGAGGGCTATGGTGAAAATTGAAATATCCTCAGATAAAAACTGGAAAGAAGCTTTCTGAGAAACTGCTCTGTCTTCTGTGAATTCATCTCACAGAGTTACAGCTTTCCCCTCCAGAAGCCTTTCGCTAAGACTGTTCTTGTGGAATTTGCAAATGGATATTTGGAAGCCAATAGAAGTCTATGGTGAAAAGGAATATATCCTCTGATGAAAACTGGAAAGAAGCTTTCTGAGAAACTGCTTTGTGAAGTGTGACTTCCTCTCACAGAGTTACAGCTGTATTTCGTGGATCTCTTTGGTAGCCTTATTTCTGTGGAATATGAGAACGGATAATTTGGATTCCTTTGAAGACTACAGGACCAAAGGAAATATCCTCCGAAAACAAAGAGAAAGAAGCTTTCTGAGAAACACCTTTGTGTTCTATGAAATCATCTCACAGAGTTACAGCTTTCCCCTCAAGCAGCCTTTCGCCAAGACTGTTCAGGTTGAATTTGCAAACTGATATTTGGAAGCCCATAGAGGGCTATGGTGAAAAAGGAAATATCCTCAGATGAAAATTGGAAAGAAGCTTTCGGAGAACCTGCTTAGTGTTCTGTTAATTCATCTCACAGAATTACAGATTTTCCCCTCAAGAAGCCGTTCGCTAAGCATGTTCTTGTGGAATTTGCAAAGTGATATTTGGAAGCCCATATGGGTTATGGTGAAAAACAAAATATACTGAGATGAAAACTGGAAAGAAGCTTTCTGAGAAACTGCCTTGTGATGATGTGTGACTTCCACTCACTGAGTTACAGCTGTATTTCGAGGAACTGTTTGCAAGCCTTTTTTCTGTGGAATCTGAGAATTGATATTTCGGATCCTTTGTAAGACTGTAGGGAAAATGGAAATATCCTCGGATAGAAATGAGTAAGAAGCTTTCTGAGAATCTTCTTTGTGATCTGTGAAATCATCTCACAGACTTACAGCTTTCCCCTCAAGAAGCCTTTCGCTAAGACTGTTCTTGTGCAATTTGCAAAGTGATTATTGGAAGCCCATAGAGGTCTATGGTGAAAAAGAAAATATCCTGAGATGAAAACTGGAAAGAAGCGTTCTGAGAAACTGCTTTGTGATCTGTGGCTTCCACTCACTGATTACAGCTGTATTTCATGGAGCTGTTTGCTAGGCTTATTTCTGTGGAATCTGTGAACTCATATTTCGGATCCCTTGGAAGACTATTGGGAGAGAGGAAATATCCTCCGATAAAAATGAGAAAGAAGATTTCTGAGAAACTCCTTTGTGATCTGTGAATTCATCCCACAGAGTTAGAGCTTTCCCCTCAAGAAGCCTTTCGCTAAGATTGTTCTTGTGGAATTTGCAAAGTGATATTTGGAAGCACATGGAGGGCGGTGGAAAAAAAGAAAATATCCTCAGATAAAAACTGGAAAGAAGCTTTCTGAAAAACTGCTTTGTGTTCTCTGAATTCATCTCACAGCTTTGCCCTCAAGAAGCCGTTCACTAAGACTGTTCCTGTGGTATTTGCAAACTGATATTGAGAAGCCCATAGTGGGCTAGGGTGAAAAGGAAAATTCCTGAGATAAAAACTGTAAACAAGATTACTGAGAAACTGCTTTTTCATGTGAGACTATCACTCACTGAGTTACAGCTGTATTTCGTGGAGCTGTTTGCTAGTCTTTTTTCTGTGGAATCTGAGAACGGATAATTCGGATCCCTTGGAAGACGATAGGGCCAATGGAAATATTCTCAGATAGAAACGAGAAAAAAGATTTCTGAAAAATTTCTTTGTGATCTGTGAATGCATCTAACAGAGTTACAGCTTTCCCCTCAAGAAACCTTTCGCTAAGACTGTTCTTATTGAATTTGTAAAGTAATATTTGGAAGCCCATGGATGGCTATGGGGAAAAAGAAAATATCCTCAGATAAAAACTGTAAACAAGCTTTCTGAGAAACTGCTTTGTGTTCTCTGAATTCATCTAACACAGTTACAGCTCTCCCCTCAAGAAGTCGTTCGCTAAGACAGATCTTGTAGAATTAGCAAAGTGATTTTTAGAAGTCCAAAGAGGGCTACGGAGAAACAGAAAATATCCTGAGAAAAAAAATGGAAAGAAGCTTTCTGAGAAACTGCTTTGTGATGAGTGACTTCCACTCACTGAGTTACAACTGTGTTTCATGGAGCTGTTTGCTAGTCTTACTACTGTGGAATCTGAGAACTGATATTTCGGATCCCTTTGAAGACTTTAGGGCCAAAGGAAATATCCTCCGATAATAAAGAGAAAGAAGCTTTCTGAGAAACGCCATTGTGTCTGTGAAATCATCTCACAGAGTTACAGCTTTCTCCTCAAGAAGCCTTTTGCTAAGACTGTTCTTGTGGAATTTTCAAAGCGATATTTCAATGCCCATAGAGGGCTACGGTGAGGAAGGAAATATACTCAGATGAAAACTGGAAAGAAGCTTTCTCAGAAACTGCTTAGTGTTCTGTTTATTCATCTCATAGAGTTACAGCTTTCCCCTCAAGAAGCCGTTCGCTAAGCCT
>NW_012098766.1:84317-85928 GCF_000951045.1 Mandrillus leucophaeus
ATGGTGAAAAAGGAAATATCCTCAGATGAAAACTGGAAAGAAGCTCTCTGAGAAACTGCTTAGTGTTCGGTTAATTGATCTCACAGAGTTACAGCTTTAACCTCAAGAAGCCGTTCGCTAAGCCTATTCTTGTGGAATTTGCAAAGTCATATTTGGAAGCGCATAGAGGGCTATGGTGAAAAAGAAAATATCCTCAGAGAAGAACTGGAAAGAAGCTTTCTCAGGAACTGCTTTGTGATGTGTGACTTCCATTCAGAGAGTTGCAGCTGTATTTCGTGGATCTTTTTGATAACCTTTTTTCTGTGGAATCTGAGAAAGGATATTTCGGATCCGTTTGAAGACTATAGGGCCCACGGAAATATCCTCCGATAACAAAGAGAAAGAAGCTTTCTGAGAAACTCCTTTGTGTTCTGTGAATTCATCTCACAGAATTACAGCTTTCCCCTCAAGAAGCCTTTCTCTAAGTCTGTTCTTGTGGAATACGCAAAGTGATACTTGGAAGCACGTGGAGGGCTACAGTGAAAAAGGAAATATGCTCTGATGAAAACTGGAAAGAAGCTTTCTGAGAAACTGCTTAGTGTTTTGTTAATTCATCTCACAGAGTTACAGATTTCCCCTCAAGAAGCCGTTCGCTAAGCCTGTTGTTGTTGAATGTGCAAAGTGATATTTGGAAGCCCATAGAGGGCTACGGTGAAAAACAAAATATTCTCAGAGAAAAACTGGAAAGAACCTTTCTGAGAAACTGCTTTGTGATGTCTGACTTCCACTCTCAGAATTACAGCTTTATTTCGTTTAGCTGTTTGCTAGCCTTAGTTCTGTGGAATCTGAGAAGGAATATTTCGTATCCCTTTGAAGACTCTGGGGCCCACGGAAATATCCTCCGATAACAAAGAGAAAGAAGCTTTCAGAGAAACTCCTTTGTGTTCTGTGAAGTCATCTCACAGAGTTACAGCTTTATTCTAAAGAATCCTTTCGCCAAGACTGTTCCTGTGGAATTTGCACAGTGATACTTGGATGTCCATGAAGGGCTACGGTGAAAAAGGAAATATGCTAAGATGAAACCTGGAAAGAAGCTTTCTGAGAAACTGCTTAGTGTTCCGTTAATTAATCTAAAAGAGTTACAGCTTTTCCCTCAAGAAACCGTTCGCTAAGCCTGTTCTTCTGGATTTTGCAAAGTGATATTTGGAAGCCCATAGACGTCTATGGTGTAAAAGAAAATATCCTCAGAGAAAAACTGGAAAGAAGCTTTCTGAGAAACTGCTTTGTGATGTGGGACTTCCACTCAGAGAGTTACAGCTGTATTTCGTGGATCTGTTTACTAGCATTATTCCTGTGGAATCTGAGAACGGATGTTTCGGATCCCTTTGAAGACTATAGGGCCAAAGTAAATATCCTCCCATAACAAAAAGAAAGAAACTTTTTGAGAAACTCCTTTGTGTTCTGTGAAATCATCTCACAGAGTTACTGCTTTCACCTCAAGAAGTCTTTCGCTAAGACTATTCTTCTGGAATTTGCAAAGTGATTTTTGGAAGCCCATGGAGGGCTATGGTAAAAAAGGACATATCTGAGATGAAAACTGGAAAGAAGCTTTCTGAGAAACTGCTTAGTGTT
>NW_012098766.1:85978-87988 GCF_000951045.1 Mandrillus leucophaeus
TCATCTCACAGAGTTACAGCTTTCCCCTCAAGAAGCCGTTCGCTAATCCTGTTCTTTTGGAGTTTGCAAAGTGATATTTGAAAGACCATAGATGGCTATGGTGTAGAAGAAAATATCCTCAGAGAAAAACTGGAAAGAAGCTTTCTTAGAAACAGCTTTGAGATGTGTGACTTCCACTCACAGAAGTACAGCAGTATTTCGTGGATCTGTTTGCCAGTCTTATTTCTGTGGAATCTGAAAACGGATATTTCAGATCTCGTTGAAGACTACAGTGCCAAAGGAAATATCCCCCGATAACAAAGAGAAAGCTTTCTGAGAAACTGCTTAGTGTTCTGTAAATTCATCTCACAGAGTTACAGCTTTCCCCTCAAGAAGCCACTCGCTAAGCCTGTTCTTGAGGAATTTGCAAAGGTATATTGGGAACCCCGTAAAGTCCTATGGTGAAAAAGAAAATATCCTCAGATGAAAACTGGAAAGAAGCTTTCTGAGAAACTGCTTAGTCTTCTGTGAATTCATCTCACAGAGTTACAGCTTTCCCCTCAAGATGCCATTCGCTAAGCCTGTTCTTGGGCAATTTGAAAAATGATATTTGGAAGCCCTTAGAGGGCTGTGGTGAAAAAGGAAAACATTTTCAGAGAAAAACTGGAAAGAAGTTTTCTGAGAAACTGCTTTGTGATGTGTGACTTTCACTCACAGAGTTACAGCTGTATTTCGTGGATCTGTTTGCTAGACTTTTTCCTGTGGAATGTGAGAACGGATATTTCGGATCCCTGTGAAGTCTATAGGGCCAAAGAAAATATACTCCGTTAACAAAGAGAAATAAGCTTTCTGAGAAACTCCTTTGTGTTCTGTGAAATCATCTCAAAGTTACTGCTTTCCCCTCAAGAAGCATTTTGCTAAGACTGTTCTTTTGAAACTTGCAAAGTGATATTTGGATGCCCATGGAGGGCTATGGTTAAAAACGAAACATCCTCACATGAAAACTGGAAAGAAGCTCTCTCAGAAACTGCTTAGTGTTCTGTTAATCCATTTCACAGAGTTACAGCTTTCCCCTCAAGAAGCCGTTCGCTAAGCCTGTTCTTGTGGAATTTGCAAAGTGATATTTGGAAGCCCAAAGAGGGCTATGGAGAAAAATAAAATACCCTCAGAGAACAACTGAAAGGAAGCTTTCTGAGGAACTGATTTCTGATGTGTGACTTCCACTCACAGAGTAATAGCTGTATTCCGTTTAGCTGCTTTCTAGCCTTATTTGTGTGGAATCAGAGAACGGATATTTTGAATCCCTTTCAAGACTACAGTGCCAAAGGAAATATCCTCCGATAACAAAGAGAAAGAAGTTTTCTGAGAAACTCCTTTGTGTTCTGTGAAATCATCTCACAGAGTTACTGCTTTCCCCTCAGAAAGCCTTTCGCTAACTCTCTTGTTGTGGAATTTGAAAAATGATATTTTGAAGCCCATGGAGGGCTATGGTGAATAAGGAAATATCCTCAGATGAAAACTGGAAGGAAGTTTTCTGAGATACTGCTTAGTGTTCTGTGAAATCATCTCACAGAGTTACAGCTTTCCCCTCAAGTAGCCGTTCGCTAAGACTGTTGTTGTGGAATTTGCAAAGTGATATTTGGAAGCCCATAAAGGGCTATGGTTAAAAAGAAAATATCCTCAGAGAAAAACTGGAAAGAAGCTTTCTGAGAAACTGCTTTGTGATGTGTGACTTCCATTCACAGAGTTGCAGCTGTATTTCATGGATCTGCTTGATAACCTTATTTTTGTGGAATCTGAGAACGGATATTTCGGATCCCTTTGAAGACTATAGGGTCAAAGGAAATATCCTCCGATAATAGAGAAAGAAGCTTTCTGAGAAGCTCCTTTGTGTTCCGTGCAATCATCTCACAGAGTTACAGCTTTGACCTCAAGAAGCCTTTCGCTAAGACTGTTCTTGTGGAATTGGCCAAGTGATACTTGGAAGCCCATGGAGGACTATGGTGAAAAAGGTAATATCCTCAGATGAAA
>NW_012098766.1:88993-94780 GCF_000951045.1 Mandrillus leucophaeus
GCAAAGTGATATTTGGAAGCCCATGGAGGGCTATGGTGAAAAAGGAAGTATCGTCAGATGAATACTGGAAAGAAGCTTTCTGAGAAACTGCTTAGTGTTCTGTTAATTCATCTCACACAGTTACAGCTTTCCCGTCAAGAATCCTTTCGCTAAGACAGTTCTTGTGAAATTTGCAAAGTGTTATTTGGAAGCCCATGGAGGGCTGTGGTGAAAAAGGAAATATTGTCAGATGAAAACTGGAAAGAAGCTTTCTGAGAAACTGCTTAGTGTTCTGTGAAATCATCTCACAGAGTTACAGCTTTCTCCTCAAGAAGTCGTTCGCTAAGCCTGTTATTGTGGAATTTGCACAGTGATATTTGGAAGCCTATAGAGGGCTATGGTGAAACAGAAAATATCCTCAGAGAAAAACTTCAGAGAAGCTTTCTGAGAAACTGCTTTGTGATGTGTGACTTCCATTCACAGAGTTACAGCTGTATTTCGTGGATCTGTTTGCTAGCCTTACTTCTCTAGAATCTGAAAACGGATATTTCGGATCCATTGGAAGACAATAGGGACGATGAAAATATCCTCCGATGGAAATGAGAAAGAAGCTTTCTGAGAAACTTCTTTGTGATCTGTGAATTCATCTCACAGAGTTACAGCTTTCCCCTCTTGAAGTCTTTGGCTAAGACTGTTCTTGTTGAGTTTGCAAAATGATATTTGAAGCCCCTGGAGGGCTATGGGGAAAAAGAAAATATACTCAGATAACGTCTGGAAAGAAGCTTTCTGAGAAACTGCTTTGTGATGTGTGACTTCCATTCACTGAGTTATAGCTCTATTTCGTGGAGCTGTTTGCTAGTATTATTTCTATGGAATGTGAGAACTGATATTTCGCATCCTTTGGAAGACTGTTGGGCCAATGGAAATATACTCCGATAGAAATGAGAAAGAAGATTTCTGAGAAACATCTTTGTGATCTGTGAGTTCATTTCAGAGAGTTACAGCTTTCCCCTCAAGAAGCCTTTCGCTAAGACTGTTCTTGTGGAATTGGCAAAGTGATATTTGGATGCCCAGGGAGGGCTATGGTTAAAACGGAAATATCCTCAGATAAAAACTGGAAAGAAGCATTCTGAGAAACTACTCTGTCTTCTGTGAATTCATCTCGCAGAGGTACAGCTTTACCCTCCAGAAGCCGTTCTCTCATACTGTTTTTGTGGAATTTGCAAAGGGATATTTGGAAGCCTATAGAGGCCTAGGGTGAAAAAGAAAATATGCTCAGATGAAAACTGGAAAGAAGATTTCTGAGCAACTGCTTTGGGATGCGTGACTTCCACTCACTGAGTTACAGCTGTATTTCATGAAGAAGCTTGCTAGCCTTATTTCTGTGGAATCTGAGAACTGATATTTCGGATCCCTTTGTAGAGAATTGGGCCAAAGGAAATATCCTCTGATCAAAATGAGAAAGAATCTTTCTGAGAAACTTCTTTGTGATCTATGAATTCATCTCACAGAGTTACATCTTTCCCCTCAAGAATTCCTTCGCTAAGACAGTTCTTGGGGAATTGGCAAAGTGATATTTGGAAGCCCATGGATGATTATGGGGAAAAGGGAAATATCCTCAGATAAAAACTGGAAAGAAGCTGTCTGAGAAACTTCTCAGTTCTCTGTGAATTCATCTCACAGAGTTACAGCTTTCCCCTCCAGAAGCCATGCGCTAAGACTGTACTTGTGGAATTTGCAAAGGGATATTTGGAAGCCCATAGAGGCCTATGGTGAAAAAGAAAATATCCTCAGATGAAAACTGGAAAGAAGTTTTCTGAGCAATTGATTTGTGATGTGTGACTTCCACTGACTGAGTTACAGCTGTATTTCTTGGAGATGTTTGCTATCCTTATTTCGGTGGAATCTGAGAACTGATATTTCGGATCCCTTTGAAGAGTATAGGGCGAAAGGAAATATCCTCCCATCAAAATGAGAAAGAAGCTTTCTGAGAAACTTCTTTCTTATCTTGAATTCACCTCACAGATTTACAGCTTTCCCCTCAAGAAGCCTATCGCTAAGACTGTTCTTGTGGAATTTACAAAGTGATATTTGGAAGACCATGGAGGGCTATGGTGAAAAGGGAAATCTCCTCAGATAATAACTGGAAGAAGCCTTCTGAGAAACTGCTCTGTGTTCTGTGAATTCATCTCACAGAGTTCCAGCTTTCCCCTCCAGAAGTCGTTCGCTAAGACTGTTCTTGTGGAATTTGCAAAGGGATATTTGGTAGATCATACAGGCCTATGGTGAAAAAGAAAATATCCTCAGATGAAAACTGGAAAGAAGGTTTCTGAGCAACTGCTTTGTGGTGTGTGACTTCCACTCACTGAGTTACAGCTGTATTTTGGGGAGCTGTTTGCTGGCCTTATTTCTGTGGAATCTGAGAATGCATACTTCGGATCCCTTTGAATATTATAGGGACAAAGAAATATCCTCCGATAACAAAGTGAAAGAAGTTTTCTGATAAACTCCTTTGTGTTCTGTGAAATCATCTCACAGAGTTACAGCTTTCCCCTCAAGAAGCCACTCGCTAAGCCTGTTCTTGAGGAATTTGCAAAGTGATATTTGGAAGCCCATGGAGGGCTATGGTGAAAAAGTAAATATCCTCAGAGAAAAACTGGAAAGAGACTTTCTGAGAATCTACTTTGTGATGTGTGACTTCCACTCACAGAGTTACAGCTGCATTTCGTGGATCTGTTTTCTAGCCTTATTTCTGTGGAATCTGAGAACGGATATTTCGTATCCCTTTGAAGACTATAGGGCCAATGGAAATATCCTGCGATAACAAAAGGAAAGAAGCTTTCTCAGAAACCCCTTCGTGTTCTGTGAAATTATGTCACAGAGTTAAAGCTTTTCCCTCAAGAATCCTTTCGCTAAGACTGTTCTTGAGGAATTTGTAAAGTGATATTTGGAAGCCCATGGAGGGCTAGGGTGAAAAAGGATATATCTTCAGATGAAAACTGGAAAGAAGCTTTCTGAGAACCTGCTTAGTGTTCTGTTAACTCATCTCACAGAGTTATGGCTTTTCCCTCAAGAAGCCGTTCGCTAAGCCTGCTCTTGTGGAATTTGAAAAGTGATATTTAGAAGCCCATAGAGGGCTATGGTGAAAAAGAAAATATATTCCAAGAAAAACTGGAAAGAAGCTTTCTGAGAAACCGCTTTTTGATGTGTGACTTCCACTCACAGAGTTACAGCTGTATTTCGTGGATCTGTTTCGTAGCCTTATTTCTGTGGAATCTGAGAACGCATACTTCGAGTTCCTTTGAATATTATAGGGCCAAAGGAAATATCCTCTGGTAACAAACAGAAAAAAGCTTTCTGAGAAACTCCTTTGTGTTCTGTGAAATCGTGTCACAGAGTTACAGCTTTCCCCTCAAGACGCCTTTCGCTACGACTGTTCTTCTGGAATTTGCAATGTGATATTTGGTACCCCATGGAGGGCTACGGTGAAAAAAGGAAATATTCTCGGATGAAATCTGTAAAGAAGTTTTCTGAGAAACTGCTTAATGTTCTATTAGTTCATCTCACAGAGTTACAGCTTTTCCCTCAAGAAGACGTTCGCTAAGCCTGTTCCTGTGGAATTTTCATAGTGATATTTGGAAGCCCATAGAGGGCTGTGGTGAAAAAGAAAATATTCTCCAAGAAGAACTGGAAAGAAGCTTTCTGAGAAACTTCTTTGTGTTCTGTGAAATCATCTCACAGGGTTACAGCTTTCCCCTCAAGAAGCCTTTCGCTAAGCCTGTTGTTGTGGAATTTGCAAAGTGATATTTGGAAGCCCATAGAGGGCTATGGTGAAAAACAAAATATCCTCAGAGAAAAACTGGAAAGAAACTTTCTGAGAAATTTGTTTGTGTTCTGTGAAATCATCTCACAGAGTTACAGCTTTACCCACAAGAAGCCTTTCGCTAAGCCTCTTCTTGTGGAATTTTCAAAGCGATATTTCAATGACCATAGAGGGCTACGGTGAAAAAGGAAAAATCCTCAGATGTAATATGGAAGGAAGCTTTCTGAGAAACTGCTTAGTGTTCTGTTAATTCATCTCACAGAATTATACCTTTTCCCTCAAGAAGCTGACCGCTAAGCCTGTTTTTGTGGAATTTGCAAAGTGATATTTGGAAGCCAGGAGGGTTATTGTGAAAAAGAAAATATCCTCAGAGAAAAACTGCAAAGAAGCTTTCTGAGAAACTGCTTTTGATGTGTGACTTCCACTCACAGAGTTAGATCTGTATTTCGTGGATCTGTTTGCTGTCCTTATTTCTGTGGAATCTGAGAACTTATTTCGGATCCCTTTGAAGACTATAGGGCCAAAGGAAATATCCTCCGATAACAAAGAGAAAGAAGCTTTCTGAGAAACTTCTTTGTGTTCTGTGAAATCATCTCACAGAGTTACAGCTTTCCCCTGAGGAAGCCATTCGCTAAGCCTGTTCCTGTGGAATTTGCAAAGTGTTATTTCGTTGCCCATAGAAGGCTACGGTGAAAAAGGAAAAATCCTCAGACGAAATCTGGAAAGAAGCTTTCTGAGAAACTGCTCACTGTTCTGTTAATTCATCTCACAGAGTTATAACTTTCCCCTCAAGAAGCCGTTCGCGAAGCCTGTTCTTGTGGAATTTGCAAGGTGATATTTCGAAGCCCGTAGAGGTCTATGGTGAAAAAGAAAATATCCTCAGAGAAGCATTGGAAAGAAGCTTTCAGAGAAACTGCTTTGTGATGTGTGACTTCCACTCACAGAGTTACATCTGTACTTGGTGGATCTGTTTGCTGGCCTTATTTCTGTGGAATCTGAGAACTGATATTTCAGTTCCCTTTGAAGAGTATAGGGTCAAAGGAAATATACTCCCATAACAAAGAGAAAGAAGGTTTCTGACAAATTTCTTTGTTTTCTCTGAAATCATCTCACAGAGTTACAGCTTTACCCTCAAGAAGCCGTTTGCTAGGCCTGTTCTTGTGGAATTTGCAAAGTGATATTTGGAAGCCCATAGAGAGCAATGGTGAAAAAGAAAATATCCTCAGAGAAAAACTGGGAAGAAGTTTATGAGAAACTTCTTTGTGATGTGTTACTTCCACTCACAGGATCACATCTGTATTTCGTGGATTTGTTTGCTAGCCTTATTTCTGTGGATTTGGAGACCTGATATTTCGGATCTCTTTGAAGATTATAGATCCAATGGAAATATCTCCGATAACAAACAGAAAGAAGCTTTCAGAGAAACTTCTTTGTGTTCTGTGAAATCATCTCACTGAGTTACAGCTTTCCCCTCAAGAAGCCTTTCTCAAAGCTTGTTCTCGTGGAATTGGCAAAGTGATATTTGGAAGCCCATAGAGGGCTATGGTGAAAAAGTAAATATCCTCAGATGAAATCTGGATAGAAGCTTTCTGAGAAACTGCTTAGTGTTCTGTTACTTCATCTCACGGAGTTACAGCTTTCCCCTCAAGAAGCCGTTCGCTAATCTTTTTCTTGAGGAATTTGCAAATTGATATTTGAAATCCCAAAGAGGTCTATAGTGAAAAAGAAACTATGCTTGGAGAAAAACTGGAAAGAAGCTTTCTGGGAAACTGCTATGTGATGTGTGACTTTCACTCACAGAGTTACAGCTGTATTTCGTGGATCTGTTTGGTAGCCTTATTTTTGTGGAATCTGAAAACTGATATTTCGGATCCCATTGAAGACTATAGGGCCTAAGGAAATATCCTCCGATAACAAAGAGAAAGAAGCTTTCTGAGAAACTTCTTTGTATTCTGTGAAATCATCTCACAGAGTTAAAGCTCACC
>NW_012098766.1:95507-98110 GCF_000951045.1 Mandrillus leucophaeus
GAGAAACTGCTTAGTGTTCTGTTAATTCATCTCACAGAGCTATAGCTTTCCCCTCAAGAAGTCGTTCGGTAAGCCTGTTCTGGTGGAATTTTCAAAGTGATATTTGGAAGCCCATAGAGGGCTATGGTGAAAAACAAAATATCCTCAGAGAAAAACTGGAAGGAAGCATTCTGAGAAACTTGTTTGTGTTCTGTGAAATTATCTCACAGAGTTACAGCTTTACCCTCAAGAAGCCTTTCGCTAAGACTGTCCTTGTGGAATATTCAAAACGATATTTCGATGACCAAAGAGGGCTTCGGTGAAAAAGAAAATATCCTCAGATGAAATCTGGAAAGAAGCTTTCTAAGAAACTGCTTAGTCTTCTGTTAATTCATCTCACAGAGCTATAGCTTTCCCCTCACGAAGCCTTTCGCTAAGCGTGTTCTTGTGGAATTGGCAAAGTGATATTTGGAAGCCATTGAGGGTTATGGTGAAAAAGAAAATATCCTCAGAGAAAAGTTGCAAAGAAGCTTTCTGAGAAACTGCTTTGTCATGTGTGACTTTCACTCACAGAGTTACATCTGTACTTGGTGGATCTGTTTGCTAGCCTTATTTCTGTGGAATCTGAGAACGGATATTTAGGATCCCTTTGAAGACTATAGGGCCAAAGGAAATATCATCCGATAACAAAAAGAAAGAAGCTTTCTGAGAAACTCCTTTGTGTTCTGTGAAATCATCTCAGAGAGTTACAGCTTACCCCTCAAGAAGTCTTTCGCTAAGAATGTTCATGTGGAATTTGCAAAGTGATATTTGGAAGCCCATAGAGGGCTATGCTGAAAAAGAAAATATCCTCAGAGAAAAACTGGAATGAAGCTTTCTGAGAATGTGCTTTGTGATATGTGACTTCCACTCACAGAGTTACATCTGTATTTCATGGATCTGTATGCTACCCTTATTTCTGTGGAATCTGAGAACTGATCTTTCGGATGCCTTGGAAGACTATAGGGCGAAAGGAAATATCCTCCGATAACAAAGAGAAAGAAGCTTTCTGAGAAACTTCTTTGAGTTCTGTGAAATCATCTCATAGAATTACACCTTTCCCCTCAACAAGCCTTTCCCTCAGCCTATTCTTGTGGAATTTGCAAAGTGATACATGGAAGCCCATGGAGGACTATGGTGAAAAAGGAAATATCCTCAGATGAAAACTGGAAAGAAGCGTTCTGAGACACTGCTTATTGTTATCTTAATTCATCTCACAGAATTACAGCTTTCCCCTCAAGAAGTCGTTCGCTAAGCCTGTTCCTGTGGAATTTGTAAAGTGATATTTGGAACCCATAGAGCGCTAAGGTGAAAAAGAATGTATCCTGAGAGAAAAACTGGAAAGAAGCATTCTGAGAAACTGCTTTGTGATGTGTGACATCCACTCACAGAGTTACAGCTGTATTTCGTTTAGCTGTTTGCTAGCGTTATTTCTGTGGAATCTGAGAACAGATATTTCCAATCCCTTTGAAGAGTATAGGGCGAAAGGATGTATCCTCCGATAACAAAGAGAAAGAAGCTTTCTGAGAAACTGCGTAGTGTTCTGTGAAATCATCTCACAGAGTTACAGCTTTCCACTCTAGAAGCCGTTCGCTAAGCCTGCTCTTGTGGAATTGGCAAAGTGATATTTGGAAGCCCATAGAGGGCTATGGTGAAAAAGGAGAAAAACTGGAAAGAAGATTTCTGAGAAACGGCTTTGTGATGTGTGACTTCCACTCACAGAGTTACATCTGTATTTCGTGGATCTGTTTGCTAGCCTTATATCTATGGAATCTGAGAACTGATATTTCAGATCCCTTTGAAGACTATAGAGCCATAGGAAATATCTTCCGAAAACAAAGAGAAAGAAGCTTTCTGAGAAACTTCTTTGTGTTCTGTGAAATCATCTCACAGAGTTACAGCTTTCACGTCCAGAAGCCTTTCCCTAAGAATGTTCTTGAGAAATTTACAAAGTGATATTTGGAAGCCCATAGAGGGCTATGGTGAAAAAGTAAGTGTACTCAGAGAAGAACTGGATAGAAGCTTTCTGAGAAACTGCTTTGTGATGTGTGACTTCTACTCACAGAGTTACAGCTGTATTTTGGGGAATTGTTTGCTACCCTTATTTCTGTGGAATCTGAGAACTGATATTTGGGATCCTTTTGAGGACAATTGGGCCAAAATATACTCCGATAACGAATTGAAAAAATCTTTCTGAGAAACTGCTTAATGTTCTGTTAATTCATCTCAGAGAGTTACAGCTTTCCCCTCAAGAAGCCGTCCGTGAAGCCTGTTCTTGTGGAATTTGTAAAGTGATATTTGGAAGCCAAAAAGGGGTATGGTGAAAAAGAAAATATCGTCAGAGAAAAACTGGAAAGAAGCTTTCTGAGAAACTGCTTTGCAATGTGTGACTTCCACTCACAGAGTTACAGCTGTATTTCTTGGATCTGTTTGCTAACCTTATTTCTGTGGAATCTGAGAACGGATATTTCGAATCCTTTTGAAGACTATAGGTCCAACAGAAATATCCTCTGATAAAAAATAGAAAGAAGTTTCTGAGAAACTCCCTTGTGTTCTGTGAAATCATGTCACAGAGTTACAGCTTT
>NW_012098766.1:98794-102603 GCF_000951045.1 Mandrillus leucophaeus
TTGTGATGTGTGACTTCCACTCACAGAGTTACAGCTGTATTTCGTGGATCTGTTTGCTAGCTTTTTTTCTGTGGAATCTGAGAACGGATATTTCGGATCCCTTTGAAGTCTATAGGGCCAAAGGAAATACCCTCTGATTACAAAGAGAAAGAAGCTTTCTGAGAAACTCCTTTGTGTTCTGTGAAATCACCTCACCGATTTACCGCTTTCCCCTCAAGAAGCCTTTCCCTAACACAGTTCTTGTGGAATTTGCAAAGTGATATTTGGAAGCTCATGGAGGGCTGTGGTGAAAAAGGAAATATCCTCAGATGAAAACTGGAAAGAAGCTTTCTGAGAAACTGCTTAGTGTTCTGTTAAATCATCTCACAATGTTACAGCTTTCCCCTCAAGAAGTCGTTTGCGAAGCCTGTTCTTGTGGACTTTGCAAAGTGATATTTGGAAGCCCATAGAATGCTATGGTGAAAAAGAAAATATCCTCAGAGAAACACTAGAAAAGAATCTTTGTGAGAAACTGCTTTGTGATGTGTGACTTCCACTCACAGAGTTACAGCTGTATTTCGTTTAGCTGTTTGCTACCCTTATTTCTGTGGAATCTGAGAACGGATATTTCGGATCCCTTTAAAGACTGTAGGGCCAAAGGAAATATCCTCCGATAACAAAGAGAAAGAAGCTTTCTGAGAAACTCCTTTCTGTTCTGTGAAATCATGTCACAGAGTTACGGCTTTCCCCTCAAGAAGCCTTTCGCTAAGACTCTTCTTGTGGAATTTGCAAAGTGATATTTGGAAGCTCATGGAGGGAGATGGTGAAAAAGGAAATATTCTCAGATGAAAACTGGAAAGAAACTTTATGAGAAACTGCTTAGTGTTCTCTTAATTCATCTCACATAGTTACAGATTTCCCCTCAAGAAGTTGTTCGCTAAGCCTGTTCTTGAGGAATTTGCAAAGTGATATTTAGAAGCCTACAGAGGGCTATGTTGAAAAACAAAATATCCTGAGATAAACACTGGAAAGAAGCTTTCTAAGAACCTGCTTTGTGATGTGTGACTTCCTCTCACAGAGTTACAGATGTATTTCGTGAATCTATTTGCCAGTCTTATTTCTGTGGAATCTGAGAACTGATAGTTCGGATCCCCTGGAAGACTATGGGGCCAATAGAAATATCCTCCGTTAGAAATGAGGAAGAAGATATCTGAGAAACTTCTTTGTGATCTGTGAATTCATCTCACAGAGTAACAGATTTCCCCTCAAGAAGCCTTTCGCTAAGACTGTTCTTCTGGAATTTGCAAAGTTTCATTTGAAAACACATAGAGGTCTATGGGGCAAAAGAAAATATCCTCAGATAAAAACTGGAAAGAAGCTTTCTGAGAAACTGCTTTGTGCTCTCTGAATACATCTCACACAGTTAAAGCTTTCCCCTCAAGAAGTCGTTCGCTAAGACTGTTCTTGTGGAATTTGCAAAGTGATATTTCGATGCCCATAGAGGGCTACGGGGAAACAGAAAATATCCTGAGATAAAAAATAGAAAGAAGATTTCTGAGAAACTGCTTTGTGATGTCTGACTTCCACTTACTGAGTTACAGCTGTATTTCGTGGAGCTGTTTGCTAGCCTTATTTCTGTGGAATCTCAGCACTAATAGTTCAGATCCCTTGGAAGATTATAGGGCCAAAGGAAGTATCCTCCGATAGAAATGAGAAAGAAGCTTTCTGAGAAACTTCTTTGTGATCTGTGAATTCGTTTCACAGAGTTACACTTTCCCCTCAAGAAGCCGTTCTCCTACACTGTTCTTGTGGAATATGCAAAGTGATATTTGGAAGCCCATGGAGGGCTATGGGGAAAAAGAAAATATCCTGAGATAAAAACTGGAAAGAAGCTATCTGAGAAACTGCTTTGTGTTCTCTGAATTCATCTCTCAGAGTTACAGCTTTCCCCTCAAGAAGCCCTTTGCTAAGGCTGTTTCTGTGGAATTTGCAAAGTGATATTTGGACTCCCATAGAGGGCTATGGTGAAAAACAAAAATCCTCAGATAAAAACAAGAAAGAATGTTTCTGAGAAACTGTTTTGTGATGTGTGATTTCCACTCACTGAGTTACAGCTGTATTTCATGGAACTGTGTGCTAGTCTTATTTCTGTGGAATCAGAAAACTGATATTTCGGATCCCTGGGAAGACTATAGGGCCAATGGAAATATCCTTCCATCAAAATGAGAAAGAAGCTTTCTGAGAAACTTCTTTGTGACCTGTGAATTCATCTCACTGAATTACAGCTTTCCCCTCAAGAAGCCTTTCGCTAAGACTGTCCTTGTTGAATTTGCAAAGTGATATTTGGAAGCCCATGGAGGGCTATGGGGAAAAAGAAAATATCTTCAGATAAAAACTGGAAAGAAGCTTTCTGAGAAACTGATTTGTGTTCCCTGAATTCATCTCACAGAGTTACAGCTTTCCCATGAAGAAGCCGTTTGCTATGACTGTTCTTGTGGAATTTGCAAAGTGATATTTCGAAGCACCTAGAGGGCAATGGGGAAAAAGAAAATATCCTGAGATAAAAATTGGAAAGAAACTTTCTGAGAAACTGCTTTGTGATGTGTGACTTCCACTCACTGAGTTACAGCTGTATTTCGTGGAGCTGTTTGCTAGTCTTATTTCTGTGGAATCTGAGAACTGATTTTTCTGATCCCTTTGAAGACTATAGGGCCAATGGAAATATCCTTCGATAGAAATGAGAAAGAAGCTTTCTGAGAAACTTCTTTGTGATCTGTGAATTCATCTCAGAGAGTTACAGCTTTCCCCTCAAGCAGTCTTTCGCTAAGACAGTTCTTGGGGAATTTCAAAGTGATATTTGGAAGCCTATTTAGGGCTATAGTGAAAAAGGATATATCTTCAGATAAAAACTGTAAAGAAGCTTTCTGAGAAACTGCTTTGTGTTCTGTGAATTCATCTCACCGAGTTCCAGCTTTACCCTCAAGAAGCCATTGGCTAAGACTGTTCTTGTGGAATTTGCAAAGTGATATTTCTAAGGCCTTGGAGGTCTATGGGGAAAAAGAAAATATCCTCAGATAAAAACTGGAAAGAAGCTTTCTGAGAAACTCCTTTCTATTCTCTGAATTCATCTCACAGAGTTACAGCTTTCCTCTCAAGAAGTCGTTTCCTAAGACTGTTCTTGTGGAATTTGCAAAGTGATATTTGGAAGCACATGGAGGACAATGTGGAAAAAGAAAGTAACCTCAGATAAAAACTGGAAAGAAGCTTTGTGAGAATCTGCTTTGTGTTCTCTGAATTCATCTCACACAGTTACAGCTTTACCCTCAAGAAGCCGTTCGCTAAGACTGTTCTTGTGGAATTTGCAAGGTGATATTTAGAAGCCCATAGAGGGCTATGATGAAAAAGAAAATATCCTGAGATAAAAACTGGAAGGTAGATTTCTGAGAAACTGCTTTGTGATTGTGACTTCCACCCACTGAGTTACAGCTGTATTTCGTGGAGCTGTTTGCTAGTCTTATTTCTCTGGAATCTGAGATCTGATAGTTCGAATGCCTTGGAAGACTGTAGGGCAAATGGAAATATCCTCCGATAGAAATGAGAAAGAAGCTTTCTGAGAAACTTCTTTGTGATCTGTGAATTCACCTCACAGAGTTACAGCTTTCACTTCAAGAAGCCTTTCGCTAAGACTGTTGTTGCTGAATTTGCAAAGTGATATTTGGAAGCCCTTGGATGGGCATGGTGAAAAAGGAAATATCCTCAGATGAAAACTGGAAAGAAGCTTTCTGAGAAACTGCTTAGTGTTCTGTTAATTCATCTCACAGAGTTACAGC
>NW_012098766.1:102678-104300 GCF_000951045.1 Mandrillus leucophaeus
AGCCTTATTTCTGTGGAATCTGAGAACAGATATTTCGGATCCCTTTGAAGACTATAGGGCCAAAGAAAATATCCTCCGATAATAAAGAGAAAGAAGCTTTCTGAGAAACTCCTTTGTGTTCTGTGAAATCATCTCACAGAGTTACAGCTTTCCCCTCAAGATGCCTTTTGCTAAATCTGTTCTTGCGGAATTTGCAAAGTGATATTTGGAAACCCAAGGAGGGCTACGGTGGAAAAGGAAATATCCTCAGATGAAAACTGGAAAGAAACTTTTTGAGAAACTGCTTAGTGTTCTGTTAATTCATCTCACAGAGTTACAACTTTCCCCTCAAGAAGCCGTTCGCTAAGCCTGTTCTTGTGGAATTTGCAGAGTGATATTTGGGAGCTCATAGACGCCTATGGTGAAAAAGTAAATATCCTCAGAGAAACACTGGAAAGCAGCTTTCTGAGAAACTGCTTTGTGATGTGTGATTTACCCTCACAGAGTTACAGCTGTATTTTGTGGAGCTGTTTGCTAGTCTTATTTCTGGGGAATCTGAGAATTGATATTTCGGATCCCTTTGAACACTATAGAGCCAAAGGAAATATCCTCCGGTCAAAATGAGAAGGAAGCTTTCTGAGAAATTTCTTTGTGATCTGGGAATTCATCTCACAGAGTTACAGCTTTCCCCTCAAGAAGCCTTTCGGCAAGACTGTTGTTGTGGAATTTGCAATGTAATATTTGGAAGCCCATGGAGGGCAATGGTGAAAAGGGAAATATCCTCAGATAAAAATTGAAAAGAAACTTTCTGAGAAACTGCTCTGTGATCTGTGAATTCGTCTCACAGAGTTACAGCTTTCCCCTCAAGAAGCCTTTCGCTAAGACTGTTCCTGTGGAATTGGCAAAGTGATATTTGGAAGCCCATGGAGGGCTATGATGAAAAGGGAAATATCCTCAGATAAGAACTGGAAAGAAGCTTCTCATAAACTGCTCTGTGTTCTGGGAATTTATCTCACAGAGTTACAGCTTTCCCATCCAGAAGCCGTTCGCTAAGACTGTTCTTGTGGAATTTTCAAAGGGATATTTTAAGCCCATACAGGCCTATGGTGAAAAAGAAATTATCCTCAGATGAAAACTGAAAACAAGCTTTCTGAGAAACTGCTTTATGATTAGAGACTTCCACTCACTGAGTTACAGCTGTATTTGGTGGAGCTGTTTTCTAGCCTTATTTTTGTGAAATCTGAGAACTGATATTTCGGATCCCTTTGAAGACTATAGGACCAAAGGAAATATCCTCCCATCAAAATGAGAAAGAAGCTTTCTGAGAAACTTCTTTGTGATCTGTGACTTCATCTCACTGAGTTACAGCTTTCCCTCAAGACGCCTTTCGCTAAGTCTGTTCTTGTGGAATTGCCAAAGTGATATATAGAGGCCCAGGGAGGGCTACGGTGAAAAGGAAAATATCCTCCGATAAAAACTGGAAAGAAGGTCTTTGAGAAACTGCTCAGTGTTCTGTGAATTCATCTCACAGAGTTACAGCTTTCCCCTCCAGAAGCCGTTCGCTAAGACTGTTCTTGTGGAATTTGCAAAGGGATATTTGGAAGCCCATGGAGGCGAATGGTGAAAAAGAAAATATCCTCAGA
>NW_012098766.1:104446-106267 GCF_000951045.1 Mandrillus leucophaeus
TCCCTTTAAAGAGTATAGGGAGAAAGGAAATATCTTCCGATCAAAATGAGAAAGAAGCTTTCTGAGAAACTTCTCTGTGATCCGTGAATACATCTCACAGAGTTACAACTTTCCCCTCAAGAATCCTTTCGCTAAGACTGTTCTTGTGGAATTGGCAAAGTGATATTTGGAAGCCCATGGAGGACAATGGTGAAAAGGGAAATATCCTCAGATAAAAATGGGAAAGAAGCTTTCTGAGAAACTGCTCTGTCTTCTGTGATTTCATCTAACAGAGTTAAAGCTTTCCCTCCAGAAGTCGTTCGCTAACACTGTTCTCGTGGAATTTCCAAAGGGATATTTGGAAGCCCTTAGAGTCCAATGGTGAAAAAGAAAATATCCTCAGATGAAAACTGGAAAGAAACTTTCTGAGCAACTGCTTTGTGATATTTGACTTTCACACACTGAGTTACAGCTGTATTTCGTGGAGCTGTTTGCTAGCCTTATTTCTGTGGAATCTGAGAACGGATATTTCAGATCCATTTGAAGACTATAGGGCAAAAGAAAATATCCTCCGCTCAAAATGAGAAAGAAGCTGTCTGAGAAACTTCTTTGTGATCTGTGAATTCATCTCACAGAGTTATAGCTTTCCCCTCAAGAAGCCTTTTGCTAAGACTGTTGATGTGCGATTGGCAAAGTGATATTTGGAAGCCCATGGAGGGCAATGGTGAAAAGGGAAATCTCCTCAGATAAAAACTGGAAAGAAGCTTTCTGAGAAACTTCTCTTTGTTCTGTGAATTCATCTCACAGAGTTACAGCTTTTCATTCCAGAAACTGTTCGCTTAAGACTGTTCATGTGGAATTTGCCAAAGGATATTTAGAAGCCCACATTGGCCTAGAGTGAAAAAGAAAACATCAACAGAAAAAACCTGGAAAGAAGCTTTCTGAGCAACTGCTTTGTGATGTGTGACTTCCACTCACTGAGTTTCAGCTGCATTTCGTGGAGCTGTTTGCTAGCCTCATTTCTGTGGAATCTGAAAACTGGTATTTCGGATCCCTTTGAAGACTATACGGCCAAAGGAAATATTCTCCGATCAAAATGAGAAAGAAGCTTTCTGAGAAACTTCTTTGTGATCTGTGAATTCATCTCACAGTGTTACAGCTTTCCCGTCCAGAAGCCGTTCACTAAGACTGTTCTTGTGGAATTTGCAAAGGGATATTTGGAAGCCCCTAGAGGCCTATGGTGAAAAAGAAAATATCCTCAGAAGAAAACTGGAAAGAAGCTTTCTGAGCAACTGCTTTGTGATGTGTGACTTCCACCCACTGAGTTACTGCTGTATTTCGTGAAGCTGTTTGCTAGCCTTATTTCTGTGAAATCTGAGAGCTGATATTTCGGATCCCTTTGAAGAATATAGGGCTAAAGAAAATATCCTCCCATCAAAATGAGAAAGAAGCTTTCTGAGAAACTTCTCTGTGATCTATGAATTCATCTCACAGAGTTCCAGCTTTCCCCTCAAGAAGCCTTTCGCTAAGTCTTTTCTTGTGGAATTTGCAAAGTGATATTTGGCAGCCCATGGAGGGCTATGGTGAAAAGGGAAATCTCCTCAGATAAAAACTGGAAAGAAGCTTTCTGAGAAACTGCTCTGTGTTCTGTGAATTCATCACACAGTTACATGTTTCCCCTCCAGAAACTGTTCGCTAAGACTGTTCTTGTGGAAATTGCAAAGGGATATTTGGAAGCCCACAGAGGTCTATATTGAAAAAGAAAATATCGTCAGATGAACACTGGAAAGAAGCTTTCTGAGCAACTTCTTTGAGTGTGTGACTTCCATTCACTGAGTTACA
>NW_012098766.1:108089-108885 GCF_000951045.1 Mandrillus leucophaeus
GTTACAGCTTTCCCCTCAAGAAGCCTTTCGCTAAGACTATTCTTGTGGAATTTGCAAAGTGATATTTGGCAGCCCATGGAGGGCTATGGTGAAAAGGGAAATATCCTCAGACAAAAACTGGAAAGAAGGTTTCTGAGAAACTGCTCTGTGTTCTGTGAATTCATCTCACAGAGTTACAGCTTTCCTCTCCAGAAACTGCTCGCTAAGACTGTTCATGTGGAATTTGCAAACGGATATTTGGAAGCCCATATTGTCCCAGAGTGAAAAAGAAAGTATCCTCAGATGAAATCTGGAAAGAAGCTTTCTGAGCAACTGCTTTGTGATGTGTGACTTCCACTTACTGAGTTACAGCTGTATTTCGTAGAGCTGTTTGCTAGCCTTATTTCTGTGGAATCTGAGAACTGATATTTCGGATCCCTTTGAAGACTATAGGCCCAAAGGAAATATCCTCCGATCAAAACGAGAAAGAAGCTTTCTGAGAAACTTCTTTGTGATCTGTGAATTTATCTCAGAGAGTTACAGATTCCCCTCAAGAAGCCTTTCGCTAAGACAGTTCTTGTGGAATTGGCAACGTGATATTTGGAAGCCCATGGAGGGGTATGATGAAAAGGGAAATATCCTTAGATAAAAAGTGGAAAGAAGGTTTCTGAGAAACGGCTGTGTGTTCTGTGAATTCATTTCACAGAGTTACAGCTTTCCCCTCCAGAAGCCGTTCGCTAAGACTGTTCTTGTGGAATTTGCAAAGGTATATTGGGAGCCCCATAAAGTCCTATGGTGAAAAAGAAAATATCCTCAG
>NW_012098766.1:109960-114494 GCF_000951045.1 Mandrillus leucophaeus
TGTGGAATTTGCAAACGGATATTTGGAAGCGCATATAGTCCCAGAGTGAAAAAGAAAGTATCCTCAGATGAAACCTGGAAAGAAGCTTTCTGAGCAACAGCTTTGTGATGTGTGACTTCCACTTACTGAGTTACAGCTATATTTCGTGGAGCTGTTTGCTAGCCTCATTTCTGTGGAATCTGAGAACTGATATTTCGGATCCCATTGAAGACTATGGGGTCAAAGGAAATATCCTCCGATCAGAATGAGAAAAAAGCTTTCTGAGAAATTTCTTTCCCATCTGTGAATTCATATAACAGAGTTACAGATTTCCCCTCAAGATGCCTTTCGCTAAGACTGTTCTTGTGGAATTTGCAAAGTGATATTTGGAAGCCCATGGAGGGCTATGGTGAAAAGGGAAATATCCTCAGATAAAAAGTGGAAAGAAGCTTTCTGAGAAAATACTCTGTGTTCTGTGAATTCATCTCAAAGAGTTACAGCTTTCCCCTCCAGAAGCCGTTGACTAAGACTGTTCTTGAGGAATTTGCAAAGGGGTATTTGGAAGCCCATATAGGCCTATGGTGAAAAAGAAAATATCCTCAGATGAAAACTGGAAAGAAGCTTTCTGAGCAACTGCTTTGTGATATGTGATTTCCACTCAGTGAGTTACAGCTGTATTTCATGGAGCTGTTTGCTACCCTTATTTCTGTGGAATCTGAGAACTGATATTGCGGATCCCTTTGAAGAATATAGGACCAAAGGAAATATCCTCCCATCAAAATGAGAAAGAAGCTTTCTGAGAAACTTCTTTGTGAACTGTGAATTCATCTCACACAGTTACAGCTTTCCCCTCTAGAAGCCGTTCGCTAAGACTGTTCTTGTGGAATTTGCAAAGTGATATTTGGAAGCCCATGGAGGGCTATGGTGAAAAGGGAAATATCCTCAGATAAAAACTGGAAAGAAGCTTTCTGAGAAACTTCTCTGTTCTCTGTGAATTCACCTCACAGAATTACAGCTTTCCTCTCCAGAAGCCGTGCGCTAAGACTGTTCTTGTGGAATTTGCAAAGGGATATTTGGAAGCCCATACAGGCCTGTGATGAAAAAGAAAATATCCTCAGATGAAACCTGGAAAGAAGTTTTCTGAGCAACTGTTTTGTGATGTGTGACTTTCACTCACTGGGTTTCAGCTGTATTTCGTGGAGCTGTGTGCTAGCCTCATTTCTGTGGAATCTGAGAACTGATATTTCGGATCCCTTAGAAGACAATAGGGCCAAAGGACATATCCTCCGATCAAAATGAGAAAGAAGCTTTCTGAGACAGTTCTTTGTGATCTCTGAATTCATCTCAGAGAGTTACAGATTTCCACTCAAGAAGTCTTTCGCTAAGGCAGCTCTTGTGGAATTGGCAAAGTGATATTTGGAAGCCCAGGGAGGGCTATGCTGAAAAGGGAAATATCCTCCCATAAAAACTGGAAGGAAGATTTCTGAGAAACAGCTCTGTCTTCTGTGAATTCATCTCACATAGTTACAACTTTCCCCTCCACAAGCCATTCGCTAAGAATGTCCTTGTGGAATTTGCAAAAGGATATTTGGAAGCCCATAGTGTCCTGTGGTGAAAAAGAAAATATACTCAGATGAAAACTGGAAAGAAACTCTCCAAGCAACTGCTTTTTGATGTCTGACTTCCACTCATTAAGTTACAGCTTTATTTCGTGGCGCTGTTTGCTAGCCTTATTTCTGTGGAATCTGACAACTGAAATTTCGGATCCCTTTGAAGACTATAGGGCTAAAGGAAATATCATTCAATCAAAATGAGAAAAAAGCTTTCTGAGAAACTTCTTTGTAATCTGTGAATTCATCTCACACAGTTACAGCTTTCCCCTCAAGATGCCTTTCGCTAAGACTGTTCTTGTGGAATTCGCAAAGTGATATTTGGAAGCCCATGGAGGGCTATGGTGAAAAGAGAAATATCCTCAGATAAAAACTGGAAAGAAGGTTTCTGAGAAACTGCTGTGTGTTCCGTGAATTCATCTCACAGAGTTACAGCTTTCCCCTCCAGAAGCCGTGCGCTAAGACTGTTCTTGTGGAATTTGAAAAGGGATATTGGGAACCCCATAGAATCCTATGGTGAAAAAGAAAATGTCCTTAGATGAAAACTGGAAAGAAGCTTTCTGAGCAACTGCTTTGTGATGTGTGACTTCCACTCACTGAGTTACAGCTGTATATCGTGGATCTGTTTGCTAGCCTTATTTCTGTGTTATCTGAGAACTGATATTTCGGATCCTTTTGAAGACCATAGGGCCAATGGAAATATCCTCCGATCAAAATGAGAAAGAAGCTTTCTGAGAAATTTCTTTGTGATCTGTGAATTCATCTCACAGAGTTACAGATTTCCCCTCAAGATGCCTTTCGCTAAGACTGTTCTTGTGGAATTTGAAAAGGGATATTTGGAAGCCCATATAGTCCTAGAGTGAAAAAGAAAATATCCTCGGAAGAAAACTGGAAAGAAGCTTTCTGAGCAACTGCTTTGTGATGTGTGACTTCCATTCACTGAGTTACAGCTGTATTTCGTGGAGCTGTTGGCTAGACTTATTTGGGTGCAATCTGAGAACTGATATTTCTGATCCCTTTGAAGTCTTTAGGGTCAAAGGAAATATCCTCCGATCAAAATGAGAAAGAGGCTTTCTGAGAAACTTCTTTGTGATCTCTGAATTCATCTCAGAGAGTTACAGCTTTCCCCTCAAGAATCCTTTCTCTAAGGCTGTTCTTGTGGAATTGGCAAAGTGATATTTGGAAGCCCAAGGAGGGATATGGTGAAAAGGGGAATATCCTCCGATATAAACTGGAAAGAAGCTTTCTGAGAAAGTGCTCTGTCTTCTGTGAATTCATGTCACAAAGTTACACCTTTACCCTTCAAAACCCGTTGGCTAAGACTGTTCTTGGGGAATTTTCAAAGGGATATTTGGAAGCCCATAGAGGCCAATGATGAAAAAGAAAATATCCTCAGATGAAACCTGGAAAGCAGTTTTCTGAGCAACTGCTTTGTGATGTGTGACTTCCACTTACTGAGTTACAGCTGTATTTCGTGGAGCTGCTTCCTGGCCTTATTTCTGTGGAATCTGAGAACTGATATTTCGGATCCCTTTGAAGACTATAGGGCCAAAGAAAATATCCTCCGATCAAAATGAGAAAGAAGCTTTCTGAGAAATTTCTTTACCATCTGTGAATTCATCTCACAGAGTTACAAATTTCCCCTCAAGATGCCTTTCCCTAAGACTGTTCTTGTGAAATTTGCAAAGTGATATTTGGAAGCCCATGGAGGGCTATGGTGAAAAGGGATATATCCTCAGACAAAAAATGGAAAAAAGGTTTCTGAGAAATTGCTCTGTGTTCTGTGAATTCATCTCACAGAGTTACACTTTCCATTCCAGAAACTGTTCGCTAAGTCTGTTCATGTGGAATTTTCAAAGGGGTATTTGAAGCCCATAGAGGCCTATGGTGAAAAAGAAAATATACTCAGATGACAACTGGAAAGAGAATTTCCGAGCAACTGCTTTGTGATGTGTGACTTCCACTCACTGAGTTATAGCTGTATTTCGTAGACCTCTTGGCTAGACTTATTTCTCTGGAATCGGAGAACTGATATTTCGGATCCATTTGAAGATTATAGGGCCAAAGGAAATATCCTCCTATCAAAATGAGAAAGAAGCTTTCTGAGAAACTTCTCTGTGATCTGTGAATTCATCTCACAGAGTTACAGCTTTCCCCTCAAGAAGCCTTTCGCTAAGATTGTTCTTGTGGAATTGGCAAAGTGATATTTGGAAGCCCATGGAGAGGTATGGTGAAAAGGGAAATCTCCTCAGATAAAAACTGGAAAGAAGCTTTCTGAGAAACTGCTCTGTGTTCTGTGAATTCATCTCACAGAGTTACAGCTTTCCCCTCCAGAAGCCATTCGCTATCACTGTTCTTGTGGAATTTGAAAAGGGATATTTGGAAGCCCGTACAGGCCTACGGTGAAAAAGAAAATATCCTCAGATGAAAACTGGAAAGAAGCTTTCTGAGCAACTGCTTTGTGCTGTGTGACTTCCATTCACTGAGTTACAGCTCTATTTCGAGGAGTTGTTTACTAGCTTTATTTCTATGGAATATGAGAACTGATATTTCGGATCCCTTTGAAGACTATAGGGCGAAAGGAAATATCCTCCGATCAAAATGAGAAAGAAGCTGTCTGAGAAACTTCTTTGTGATCTGTGAATTCATCTCACAGAGTTACAGCTTTCCCCTCAAGAAGTCTTTCGCTAAGACTGTTCTTGTGGAATTTGCAAAGGGATATTGAGAAGCCCATAGAGTCCTATATTGAAAAAGAAAATATCCTCAGATGAAAACTGCAAAGAAGCTTTCTGAGCAACTACTTTGTGATGAGTGACTTCCACTCACTGAGTTACAGCTGTATTTCGTGGACCTCTTTGTTAGCCTTATTTCTGTGGAATCTGAGAACTGTTATTTCGGATATATTTGAAGACTATAGGGCCAAAGGAAATATCCTCCGATCAAAA
>NW_012098766.1:114544-117554 GCF_000951045.1 Mandrillus leucophaeus
TATAGGGCCAAAGGAAATATCCTCCGATCAAAATGAGAAAGAAGCTTTCTGAGAAACTTCTTTGTGATCTGTGAATTCATCTCACAGAGTTACAGCTTTCCCTCAAGAAGCCTTTCGATAAGACTGTTCTTGTGGAATTTGCAAAGTGATATTTGGAAGCCCTTGGAGGGCTATGGTGAAAAGGGAAATCTCCTCAGATAAAAACCGGAAAGAAGCTTTCTGAGAAACTACTCTGTCTTCTGTGAATTCATCTCACAGAGTTACAGCTTTCTCCTCCAGAAGCCGTTCTCAAAGACTGTTCTTGTAGAATTTGCAAAGGGATATTTGGAAACTTATAGAGTCCTATGGTGAAAAAAAATATATCCTCAGATGAAAACTGAAAAGAAACTTTCTGAGAAACTGCTCTGTGTTCTTTGAATTCATGTCACAGAGTTACATCTTTCCCCTCCAGAAGCTGTTCCCAAAGGCTGTTCTTGTGGAATTTGCAAAGGGATATTTGGAAGCCCATGGGGTCTATGACGAAAATGAAAATATCCTCAGATGAAACTTGGAAAGAAGCTTTCTGAGCAACTGCTTTGTGAAGTGTGACATCCATTCACTGAGTTACAGCTGTATTTCGTGGAGCTGATTGCTAGCCTTATTTCTGTGGAATCTGAGAACTGATATTTCGGATACTTTTGAAGAGTATAGGGCCAAAGGAAATATCCTCCGATCAAAAGAAGAAAGAAGTTTTCTGAGAAACTTCTTTGTAATCTGGGAATTCATCTCACAGCGTTACAGCTTTCCGCTCAAAAAGCCTTTCGCTAAGACTGTTCTTGTGAAATTTGCAAAGTGATATTTGGAAGCCCATGGAGGGCTATGGTGAAAGGGGAACTCTCCTCAGACAAAAACTGGATAGAAGTTTTCTGATAAACTGCTCTGTGTTCTGTGAATTCATTTCACAGAATTACAGGTTTCCCCTCCAGAAGTCGTTCGCTAAGACTGTTCTTGTGGAATTTGCAAAGATATATTTGGAAGCCCATATAGTCCTAGAGTGTAAAACAAAATATCCTCAGAAGAAAACTGGAAAGATGCTTTCTGAGCAACTGCTTTGTGATGTGTGACTTCCACTCACTGAGTTTCAGCTGTATTTCGTGGAGCTCTTTGCTAGCCCCATTTCTGTGCAATCTGAGAACTGATATTTCGGATCCCTTTGAAGACTACAGGACCAAAGGAAATATCCTCTGATCAAAATCAGAAAGAATCTCTCTGAGAAACCTCTTTTTGATCTGTGAATTCAACTCACAGAGTTACAGCTTTCCCTCAAGAAGCCTTTCGCTAAGACTATTCTTGTGGTATTGACAAAGTGATATTTGGAAACCCAGGGAAGGCTATGGTGAAAAGGGAAATATCCTCAGATATAAAGTGGAAAAAAACTTTCTGAGAAACTGCTCTGTGTTCTGTGAATTCATCTCACAGAGTTACAGCTTTCCCCTCCAGAAGCCGTTGACTAAGACTGTTCTTGAGGAATTTAAAAAGGGATAGTTGGAAGCCCATAGAGGCCTATGATGAAAAAGAAAATATCCTCAGATGAAACCTGGAAAGAAGCTTTCTGAGCAACTGCTTTGTGATGTGTGACTTCCACTCACTGAATTACGACTGTATTTCGTGGAGGTGTTTGCTACCCTTATTTCTGTGGAATCTGAGAACTGATATTTCGGATCCCTTTGAAGACTATAGGGCTGAAGGAAATATCCTCCTATCAAAATGAGTAGCAAGCTTTCTGAGAAACTTCTTTGTGATCTGTGAATTCATCTCACAGAGTTCCAGCTTTCCCCTCAAGAAGCCTTTCGCTAAGACTGTTCTAGTGGAATTGGTAAAGTGATATTTGGAAGCCCATGGAGGGGTATGGTGAAAAGGGAAATATCCTGAGATTAAATCTGGAAAGAAGCTTTCTGAGAAACTGCTCTGTGTTCTATGAATTCATCTCACAGAGTTACAGCTTTCCCCTCCAGAAGCCGTTGACTAAAACTGTTCTTGGGAATTTGCAAAGGGATATTTGGAAGTCAATAGAGGCCTATGGTGGAAAAGAAAATATCCTCAGATGAAAACTGGAAAGAAGCTTTCTGAGGAACTGCTTTGTACTGTGCGACATCCACTCACTGAGTTACAGCTGTATTTCTTGGAGCTGTTTGCTAGCGTTATTTCTGTGGAATGTGAGAACTGATATTTCAGATCCTTTTGAAGACTCTAGGGCCAAAGGAAATATCCTCCGATCAAAATGAGAAAGAATCTTTCTGAGAAACTTATTTGTGATCTGTGAATTCACCTCACAAGTTTACAGCTTTCCCCTCAAGAAGCCTTTCGCTAAGACTGTTCTTGTGGAATTGGCAAAGTGATATTTGGATGCCCATGGAGGGCTATGGTGAAAAGGGAAATATCCGCAGATGAAAACTGGAAAGAAGCTTTCTGAGAAACTGCTCTGTGTTCTGTGAATTCATCTCACAGAGTTACAGTTTTCCCCTCCAGAAGCCGTTCGCTAAGACTGTTCTTGTGGAATTTGCAAAGTGATATTTGGAAGCCCATGGAGGGCTATGGTGAAAAGGGAAATATCTTCAAATAAAAAGTGGAAAGAAGCTTTCTGAGAAACTACTCTGTGTTCCGTGAATTCATCTCAAAGAGTTACAGCTTTCCCCTCCAGACGCCGTTGGCTAGCACAGTTCTTGGGGAATTTTCAAAGGGATATTTGGAAGCCCATAGAGGCCTATGATGAAAAAGAAAATATCCTCGGATGGAACCTGGAAAGAAGGTTTCTGAAGAACTGCTTTGTGATATGTGATTTCCACTCACTGAGTTACAGCTGTATTTCTAGGAGCTGTTTGCTAGCCTCATTTCTGTGGAATCTGAGAACTGATATTTTGGATCCCTTTGAAGAGTATAGGGCCAAAGGAAATATCCTCCGATCAAAATGAGAAAGAAGCTTTCTGAGAAACTTCTTTGTGATCTGTGAATTCATCTCACAGAGTTACAG
>NW_012098766.1:118119-122743 GCF_000951045.1 Mandrillus leucophaeus
CTTTCTCCTCCAGAAGCCGTTCTCAAAGACTGTTCTTGTAGAAATTGCAAAGGGATATTTGGAAACCCATAGAGGCCTATGGTGAAAAAAAATATATCCTCAGATGAATACTGAAAAGAAACTTTCTGAGAAACTGCTCTGTGTTCTTTGAATTCATGTCACAGAGTTACATCTTTCCCCTCCAGAAGCTGTTCGCAAAGGCTGTTCTTGTGGAATTTTAAAAGGGATATTTGGAAGCCCATGGGGTCTATGATGAAAATGAAAATATCCTCAGATGAAAACTGGAAAGAAGCTTTCTGAGCAATTGCTTTCTGATGTGTGACTTCCATTCACTGAGTTACAGCTGTATTTCGTAGGCTGTTTGCTAGCCTTATTTCTGTGGAATCTGAGAACTGATATTTCGGATCCCTTTGAAGACTATGGGGCCAAAGGAAATATCCTCCGATAACAAAGAGAAAGAAGCTTTCTGAGAAACTTCTTTGTGATCTGTGAATTCATCTCACAGAGTTACAGCTTTCCCTCAAGAAGACTTTCGCTAAGACTGTTCTTATGGAATTAGCAGAGTGATATTTGGATGCCCATGGAGGGCTATGGTAAAAAGGGAAATATCCTCAGGTAAAAACTGGAAAGAAGCTTTCTGAGAAACTTCTCTGTCTTCTGTGAATTCATCTCACAGAGTTACAGCTATCCCCTCCAGAAGCCATTGGCTAAGACTGTTCTTGTGGAATTTGCTAAGGGATAGTTGGAAGCCCATAGAGGCCTATGATGAAAAAGAAAATATGCTCAGATGAGCCTGGAAAGAAGCTTTTTGAACAACTGCTTTTTGATGTGTGACTTCCACTTACTGAGTTACAGCTGTATTTCGTGGAGCTGTTTGGTAGCCTGATTTCTGTGGAATCTGATAACTGATATTTCCGATCCCTTTGAAGACTATAGGGTCAAAGGAAATATCCTCCGATAACAAAGAGAAAGAAGCTTTCTGAGAAATTTCTTTGCCATCCGTGAATTCATCTCACAGAGTTACAGATTTCCCCTCAAGATGCCTTTCCCTAAGACTGTTCTTGTGGAATTTACAAAGTGACATTTGGAAGCCCATGGAGGGCTACGGTGAAAGGGGAAATATCCTCAGACAAAAAATGGAAAGAAGGTTTCTGAGAAACTGCTCTGTGTTCTGTGAATTCACCTCACAGGGTTACAGCTTTCCACTCCAGAAACTGTTCGCTAAGACTGTTCATGTGGAATTTGCAAAGGGATATTTGGAAGCCCATATAGTCCCAGAGTGAAAAAGAAAATATCCTCAGAAGAAAACTGGAAAGAAGCTTTCTGAGCAACTGCCTTGTGAAGTGTGACTTCCACTCACTGAGTTTCAGCTTTATTTCGTGGAGCTGTTTGCTAGTCTCATTTCTGTGAAATATGAGAACTGATATTTCGGATCCCTTTGAAGACTATAGGACCAAAGGAAATAACCTCCGATCAAAATGAGAAAGAAGCTTTCTGAGAAACTTCTTTGTGATCTGTAAATTGATCTCACAGAGTTACAGCTTTCCCTCAAGAAGCATTTCGCTAAGACTGTTCTTGTATAATTTGCAAAGTGATATTTGGAAGCCCATGGAGGGCTAGGTGAAAAGGGAAATATCCTCAGATAAAAACTGGAAAGAACCTTTCTGAGAAACTGCTCTGTGTTCTTTGAATTCATGTCACAGAGTTACAGATTTCCCCTCCACAAGCTGTTCGCAAAGGCTGTTCTTGTGGAATTTGCAAAGGGATGTTTGGAAGTCCTTAAGGGCCTATGATGAAAAAGAAATTATCCTCTGATGAAACTTGGAAAGAAGATTTCTGAGCATCTGCTTTGTGAAGCGTGACATCCACTCACTGAGTTACAGCTGTATTTCCTGGAGCTGTTTGCTAGTCTTATTTCTGTGGAATCTGAGAACTGATATTTCGGATCCCTTTGAAGGCTATAGGGCCAAAGGAAATATACTCCGATCAAAAGGAGAAAGAAGCTTTCTGAGAAACTTCTTTGTGATCTGTGAATTCATCTCACATAGTTACAGCTTTCTGCTCAAAAAGCCTTTCGCTAAGACTGTTCTTGTGGAATTTGCAATGTGATATTTGGAAGCCCATGGAGGGCTATGGTGAAAGGGGAAATATCCTCAGACAAAAACTGGAAAGAAGTTTTCTGATAAACTGCTCTGTGTTCTGTGAATTAATCTCACAGAGTTACAGCTTTCCCCTCCAGAAGTCGTTCGCTAAGACTGTTCTTGGGGAATTTGCAAAGGGATATTTGGAAGCCCATATATGCCTAGAGTGAAAAACAAAATATCCTCAGAAGAAAACTGGAAAGAAGCTCTCTGAGAAACTGCTTTGTGATGTGTGACTTCCACTCACTGAGTTTCAGCTGTATTTCGTGGAGCTGTTTGCTAGCCTCATTTCTGTGGAATCTGAGAACTGATATTTTGGATCCCTTTGAAGCCTATAAGGCCAAAGGAAATATCCTCCGATCAAAATGAGAAAAATGCTTTCTGAGAAATTTCTTCGTGATCTTTGAATTCATCTCACAGAGTTACAGCTTTCCCCTCAAGAAGCCATTCGCTAAGACTGTTCTTGTGGAATTTGCAAAGTGATATTTGCAAGCCCTTTGAGGGCTATGGTGAAAAAGAAAATATCCTGAGATAAATACTGGAAAGAAGTTTTCTGAAAAACTGCTTTGTGATGTGTTACTTCAACTCACTGAGTTACAGCTGTATTTCATGGAGCTCTTTGCTACTCTTATTTCTGTGGAATTTAAGAACTGATATTTCGGATCGCTTGGAGAACTATAGGTCCAATGGAAATATCCTCCGATAGAAATAAGAAAGAAGCTTTCTGAGAAACTTCTTTGTGATCTGTGAATTCAACTCACAGAATTACTGCTTTCCCCTCAAGAAGCCTTTCGCAAAGACAGCTCTTGTTGAAATTGCAAAGTGATATTTGGAAGCCCATGGAGGGCAATGGGGTAAAAGAAAATATCCTCACATAAAAACTGAGAAGAAGATTTCAGAGAAACTACTTTGTGTTCTCTGAATTCATCTCACAGAATTACAGCATTCCTCTAAAGAAGCCGTTCCCTCAGACTGTTCTTGTGGAATTTTCAAAGTGTTATTTGGAATCCCAAAGAGGGCTATGGTGAAAAAGAAAATATCCTGAGATAAAACCTGGAAAGAAGATTTCTGAGAAACTGCTTTGTGATGTGTGACTTCCACTCACTGAGTTACAGGTGTATTTCGTGGAGTTGTTTGCTAGCCTTATTTCTGTGGAATCTGAGAACTGATATTTCAGATCCCGTGGAAGACTATAGGGTCAATGGAAATATCCTCTGATAGAAATGAGAAAGAAGCTTTCTGATAAACTTCTTTGTGATCTGTGAATTCACCTCACAGAGTTACAGCTTTCCCCTCAAGAAGCCTTTCGCTAAGAATGTTATTGTTGAATTTGCAAAGTGATATTTGGAAGCCGATGCAGGGATATGTGGAAAAAGAAAATATCCTCAGATAAAAACTGGAAAGAAGCTTTCTGAGAAACTGCTTTGTGTTTTCTGAATTCATTTCAGAGAGTTACAGCTTTCCTCTCAAGAAGTCCTAGATTAAGACTGTTCTTGTGGAATTTGCAAAGTGATATTTGGAATCCCATTGAGGGCTATGGGGAAAAAAAATATCCTGAGATAAAAACTGGAAAAAAGATTTCTGAGAAACTGCTTTGTGATGTGTGACTTGAACTCACTGAATTACAGCTGTATTTCGTGGATATGTTTCCTAGCCTTATTTCTGTGGAAACTGAGAACGGATATTTCGGATCGCTTTGAAGACTATAGGGCCAAAGGAAATATCCTCCGATAACAAAGAGAAGGAAGCTTTCTGAGAAACTCCTTTGTTTTCAGTGAAATCATGTCACAGAGTTACCGCTTTTCCCTCAAGAAGCCTTTCGCTAAGACTGTTCTTGTGGAATTTAAAAAGTGATATTTGGAAGCCCACGGAGGGCTATGGTGAAAAAACAAATATCCTCAGATGAAAACTGGAAAGAAGCTTTCTGAGAAACTGCTTAGTGTTCTGTTAATTCATCCCACAGAGTTCCAGCTTTCCCCTCAAGAAGCCGTTCGCTAAGCATGTTCTTGTGGAATTGGGAAAGTGATATTTGAAGCCCATAGACAGCTATGGTGAAAAAGAAAATATCCTCAGAGAAATACTGCAAAGAAGCTTTCTGAGAAACTGCTTTGTGATGTGTGACTTCCACTCACTGAGTTACAGCTGTATTTCGTGGATCTGTTCGCTGGCCATATTTCTACGGAATCTGAGAACGGATATTTCGGATCCCTTTGAAGACTACAGGGCCAAAAGAAATATCGTCCGATAACAAGAGAAAGAAGCTTTCTGAGAAACTCTTTTGTTTTCTGTGAAATCATCTCACAGAGTTATCTCTTCCGCCTCAAGAATTCTTTCGCTAAGACTGTTGTTGTGAAATTTCCAAAATGATATTTGGAAGCCCATGGAGGGCTATCGTGAAAAAGGAAATATCCTCAGATGAAAACTGGAAAGAAGCTTTCTGAGAAACTGCTTAGTGTTCTGTTAATTCATCTCACAGAGTTACA
>NW_012098766.1:127348-130290 GCF_000951045.1 Mandrillus leucophaeus
CTGCTTTGTGATGTGTGACTTCCACTCACTGAGTTACAGCTGTATTTCGTGGAGCTGTTTGCTAGCCTTATTTCTGTGGAATCTGAGAACTGATATTTCGGATCCCTTAGAAGACTATAGGGTCAAAGGAAATATCCTCCAATAGAAAAGAGAAAGAAGCTTTCTGAGAATCTTCTTTGTGTTCTGTGAAATCATCTCACAGAGTTACAGCTTTCCCCTTAAGAAGCCGTTCGCTAAGAATGTTCTTGTGGAATTGGCAAAGTGATATTTGGAAGCCCGTAGAGGGCTATGGTGAAAAAGAAAATATCCTGAGATAGAAACTGGAAAGAAGCTTTCTGAGAAGCTGCTTTATGATGTGTGACTTCCCCTAAGAGAGTTACAACTGTAGTTCGTGGAGTTGTTTCCTAGCCTTATTTCGGTGGAATCTGAGAACTGATATTTCGGTATCCTTTGAAGACTAAAGGGCCAAAGGGAATATCCTCCGATAGAAAAGAGAAAGAAGTTTTCTGAGAAATTTCTTTGTGTTCTCTAAAATCATCTCCTGGAGTTACAGGATTCCCTTCAAGAAGCCTTTTGCTAAGACTGTTCTTGAGGAATTTGCAAAGTGATATTTGTAAGCCCATGCAGGGCTATAGTGAAAAAGAAAATATCTTTAGATAGAAACTGGAAAGAAGCGTTCTGAGAAACTGCTTAATATTCTCTTAATTCATCTCACAGATTTACAGCTTCCCCTTAAGAAACCTTTACCTAAAAATGTTCTTGTGGAATTTGCAAAGTGATATTTGGAAGCCCAAAAGGACCATGGTGAAAAAGATAATATCTTCAGACAGAAACTGGAAAGTAGCGTTCTGCGAAACTACTAAATATTCTCTTAATTCATCTCACAGAGTTACCGCTTTCCCTTCAAGAAGCCGTTCCCTAAGACTGTTGTTGTGGAATGTGCAAAGGAATATTTAGAAGCCCGTAGAGGTCTATGGTGAAAAAGAATATATCCTCAGAAAGAAACTGGAAAGAAGCTTTCTGAGAAACTGCTCAGTGTTCTGTTAGTTCATCTCACAGACTTACAGCTTTCCCCTCAAGAAGCCTTTCGCAAAGACTGTTCTTGTGGAATTTACAAAGTGATACTTGGAAGCCCATGGAGGGCTATGGTGAAAAAGAAAATATTCTCAGATAGAAACTGGAAAGAAGCTTACTGAGAAACTGCTTAGTGTTCTCTTAATTCATCTCACAGAGTTACATCTTTCCCTTCAAGAATCCGTTCGCTAAGACTGTTCTTGTGGAATTGGCAAAGTGCTATTTGGAAGCCCATAGAGGGCTACGGTGAAGGAGAAAATATCCTCAGATAGAAAGTGGAAAGAAGCTTTCTGAGAAACTGCTTTGTGATGTGTGACTTCCACTCACAGAGTTACAACTGTATTTCGTGGATCTGTTTGCCAACCTTATTTCTGTGGAATCTGAGAACGGGTATTTCGGATTACTTGGAAGACTATAGGGCCAAAGGAAATATCGTCCGATAGAAAAGAGAAAGAAGCTTTCTGAGAAACTTCTTTGTGTTCTGTGAAATCATCTCACAGAGTTAGAGCTTTGCCCTCAAGAAGCCTTTCGCTAGGAGTGTTCTTGTGTAATTTACAAAGTGATATTTGGAAGCCCATATACGACAATGGTGAAAAAGGAAATATCCTCACAGAGAAACTGGAAAGAAGCTTTCTGAGAAACTGCTTAATGTTCTGTTAATTCATATCACAGAGTTACAGCTTTCCCTTCAAGAAGCCTCTCGCTAAGACTGTTCTTGTGGAATTTGCAAAGTGATATTTGGAATCCCATGGAGGGATGTGGTGAAAAACAAAATATCCTCAGATAGAAACTGGAAAGAAGCTTTCTGAGAAACTGCTTAGTGTTCTATTAATTCATCTCACAAAGTTACAGCTTTCCCCTCAAGAAGCCGTTCCCTAAGACAGTTCTTGTGGAAATGGCAAAGTGATATTTGAGGCCCATAGAGGTCTATGGTTAAAAAAGAAAATATCCTCAGAGAAAAACTGGAAAGAAGCTTTCTGAGAAACTGCTTTGTGATGTGTGACTTCCACTCACAGAGTTACAGCAGTATTTCGTGGAGCTGTTTGCTAGCCTTATTTCTGTGGAATCTGAGAACTGATACTTCGTTACCCTTAGAAGACTCTACGGGCAAAGGAAATATCCTCCGATAGAAAAGAGAAAGAAGCTTTCTCAGAAACTTCTTTGTGTTCTGTGAAATCATCTCCCAGAATTACAGCTTTCCTCTCAAGAAGCCTTTCGCTAAGACTGTTCTTGTGGAACTGGCAAAGTAATATTTGGAAGCCCATGGCAGGCTATGGTGAAAAAGAAAATATCCTCACATAGAAACTGGAAAGAAGATTTCTGGGAAACTGCTTCATGTTCTCTTAATTCATCTCACAGAGTTACAGCTTTCTTCTCAAGAAGCCGTTAGCTAAGACTGTTCTTGTGGAATTAGCAAAGTGATATTTGGAAACCCGTAGAGGGCTATGGTGAAAAAGAAAATATCCTCACATAGAAACGGAAAGAAGCTTTCTGAGAAACAGCATAGAGTTCTGTTAATTCATCTCACAGAGTTACAGCTTTCTCCTCAAGAAGCCGTTCGCTAAGACTGTTCTTGTGGAATTGGCAATGTGATATTTGGAAGCCCATAGAGGGCTATGGTGAAAAAGAAAATATCCTCAGAGAAACACTGGAGAGAAGCTTTCTGAGAAATTCCTTTGTGATGTGTGACTTCCTCTCACAGAGTTACAGCAGTATTTCGTGGAGCTGTTTCCTAGCCTTATTTCTGTGGAATCTGAGAACTCATATTTCGGACCTCTTTGAAGACCATAGGGCCAAGGAAATATCCTATGATAGAAAAGAGAAAGAAGATTTCTGAAAAACTTCTTTGTGTTCTGTGAAATCATCTC
>NW_012098766.1:130462-131335 GCF_000951045.1 Mandrillus leucophaeus
GCTTTCCCCTCAAGAAGCCGCTCCCTAAGACTGTTCTAGTGGAATTGACAAAGAGATATTTGGAAGGCCACAGAAGGCTATGGTGAAAAAGAAAATATCCTCAGAGAAAAACTGGAAAGAGGATTTCTGAGAAACTGCTTTCTGATTTGCGACTTCCACTCAGAGAGTTACAACTGTATTTCGTGGTTCAGTTTGCTAGCCTTATATCTGTGGAATCTGAGAACTGATATTTCGTATCTCTTTGAAGACTATAGGGCCAAAGGAAATATCCTCCGATAGAAAAGAGAAAGAAGCTTTCTGAGAAACATTTTGTGTTCTGTGAAATCATCTCACAGAGTTAGAGCTTTCCCCTCAAGAAGCCGTTCGCTAAGAATGTTCTTGTGGAATTTGCAAAGTGATATTTGGAAGCCAATAGAGGGATATGGTGAAAAAGAAAATATCCTCAGAGAAAAACTGGAAAGAGGCTTTCTGCGAAACTGCTGTGTGATGTGTGACTTTCACTAACATAGTTACAGCTACATTTCGTGGTGCTGTTTGCTAACCTGATTTCTGTGGAATCTCAGAACTGATATTTCGGTACCCTTTGAAGACTATAGGGCCAAAGGAAATATTCTCCGATAGAAAAGAGAAAGACGCTTTCTGAGAAACTTCTTTGTGTTCTGTGAAATCATCTCCCAGAGTTACAGCTTTCCCCTCAAGAAGCCTTTCGCTAAGACTGTTCTTGTGTAATTGGCAAAGTGATATTTGGAAGCCCATGGAGGGCTACGGTGAAAAAGAAAATATCCTCAGATAGAAACTTGAAGGAAGCTTTCTGAGAAACTGCTCAATGTTCTCTTAATTCATCTCACAGAGTTACAGCTTTCCCCTCCAGAA
>NW_012098766.1:131437-134719 GCF_000951045.1 Mandrillus leucophaeus
TCTCACAGAGTTACAGCTTTCCCCTCAAGAAGCCGTTCGCTAAGACCGTTCTTGTGGAATTTGCAAAGTGATATTTGGAAGCCCATAGAGGGCTATGGTGAAAAAGAAAATATCCTCAGAAAAAACTGGAAAGAATCTTTCTGAGAAACTGCTGTGTGATGTGTGACTTCCACTAACATAGTTACAGCTGTATTTTGTGGAGCTGTTTGCTAACCTTATTTCTCTGGAATCTGACAACTCATATTTCTGTACGCTTTGAAGACTATAGGGCCAAAGGAAATATCCTCTGATAGAAAAGAGAAGGAAGCTTTCTGAGAAACTTCTTTGTGTTCTCTGAAATCATCCACCAAAGTAACAGCTTTCCTCTCAAGAAGCCTTTCGCTAAGACTGTTCATGTGTAATTTGCAAAGTGATATTTGGAAGCCCATGGAGGGACATGATGAAAAAGAAAATATCCTCAAATAGAAACTGGAAAGAAGCTTTTGAGAAACTACTTGGTGTTGTGTTAATTTCTCTCACATAATTACAGCTTTCCCATCAAGAAGCCTTTCGCTAAGACTGTTCTTGTGGAATTTGCAAAGTGATATTTGGAAGCCAATAGAGGGCTATGGTGAAAAAGAAAATATCCTCAGAGAATAACTGGAAAGAAGCTTTCTGAGAAACTGCTTTGTGATGTGTGACTTCCACTAACAGGGGACAACTGTATTTCGTGGAGCTGTTTGCTAGCCTTATTTCTGTAGAATATGAGAACTGATATTTCGCATCCCATTGAAGACTACAGGGACAATGGAAATATCCTCCGATAGAAAACAGTAAGAAGCTTTCGGAGAAACTTCTTTTTGTTCAGTGAAATCCTATCACAGAGTTACAGCTTTCCCGTCAAGAAGACTTTCGCTAAGATTGTTCTTGAGGAATTTGCAAAGTGATATTTGGAAGCTCATGGAGGGCTACGGTGAAAAAGAAAATATCCTCAGATAGAAACTGGAAAGAAGCTTTCTGTGAAACTGCTCAGTGTTCTATTAATTTATTTCACAGAGTTACAGCTTTCCCCTCAAGAAGCCGTTGCCTAGGACAGTTCTTGTGGAAATGGCAAAGTGATATTTGAGGCCAATAGAGGTCTATGGTTAAAAAAGAAAATATCCTCAGAGAAAATTTGAAAAGAAACTTTCTGAGAAACTGCTTTGTGATGTGTGAATTCCACTCACAGATTTACAGTAGTATTTCGTGGAGCTGTTTGCTAGCCTTATTTCTGTGGAATCTGAGAACTGATATTTCGGTACCCTTAGAAGACTCTACGGGCAAAGGAAATATCCTCCGATAGAAAAGAGAAAGAAGCTTTCTGAGAAACTTCTTTGTGTTCTGTGAAATCATCTCACAGAGTTACAGCTGTGCCCTCAAGAAGCCTTTCAGTAAGACTGTTCTTGTGGAATTGGCAAAGTGATATTTGGAAGCCCATGGAAGGCTATGGTGAAAATGAAAATATCCTCAGATAGAAACTGGAAAGAAGCTTTCTGAGAAACTGCTTAATGTTCATTAGTGTTCTGTTAATTCATCTCACAGTGTAACAACTTTCCCCTCAAGAATCTGTTCGCTAAGCCTGTTCTTGTGGCATTGGCAATGTGATATTTGGAAGCCCATGTACGGCAATGGTGCAAAAGAAAATATCCTCACATAGAAACTGGAAAGAAGCTTTCTGAGAAACTGCTTAATATTCTGTTAATTCATCTCACAGAGTTACAGATTTCCCCTCAAGAAGTCGTTCGCTTAGACTGTTCTTGTGGAAATTGCAAAGGGATATTTGGAAGCCCATAGAGGGCTGTGGTGAAAAATAAAATATTCTCAGAGAAAAACTACAAAGAAGCTTTCTGAGAAACTGCTTTGTGATGTGTGATTTCACTAACAGTGTTACAGCTGTGTTTCGTGGAGCTGTGTGCTAGCCTTATTTCTGAGGAATTTGAGAACTGATATTTCGGATCTCTTGGAAGAATATAGGGCCAAAGGAAATATCCTCCGATAGAAAAGAGAAAGAAGCTTTCTGAGAAACTTCTTTGTGTTCTGTGAAATCATCTCACAGAGTTACAGCTTTCCCCTCAAGAAGCCTTTCGCTAAGCCTGTTCTTGTGGAATTCGCAAAGTGATATTTGGAAGCCCATAGTAGGTCTATGGTGAAAAAGAAAATACCCTCAGAGAAAAACTAGAAAGAAGTTTTCAGAGAAACCGCTTTGTGATGTGTGACTTCCACTTACAGAGTTACAGCTGTATTTCCTGCAGCTGTTGATAGCCTTATTTCTATGGAATCTGAGAACTGATATTTCCGTACCCTTTGTAGATTATAGGGCTTCAAGAAATATCCTCCGATAAGAAAGAGAAAGAAGCTTTCTGAGAAACTTCTTTGTGTTCTGTGAAATAATCTCTCAGAGTTACAGCTTTCGCTTCAAGAAGACTTTCGCTAAGACTGTTCTTGTGGAATTGGCAAATGGATATTTGGAAGCCCAATGAGGGCTATGTTGAAAAACAACATATCCTCAGATAGAAACTGGAAAGAAGCTTTCAGATAACCTGCTAAATGTTCTCTTAATTCATCTCACAGAGTTATAGCTTTTCCCTCAAGAAGGCGTTCGCTAAAACTGTTCTTGTGGAATTTGGAAGGGATATTTGGAAGCCCATAGAGGGCTATGGTGAAAAAGAAAATATCCTCAGCAAGAAACTGGAAAGAAGCTTTCTGAGAAACTGCTTAGTGTTCTCTTAATTCCTCTCACAGAGTTACAGCTTTCCCCTCAAGAAGCCGTTCGCTAAGACTGTTCTTGTGGAATTGGCAATGTGATATTGGGAAGCCCATAGAGGGCTATGTTGAAAAAGAAAATATCCTCAGAGAAAAACTGGAAAGAAGCTTTCCGAGAAACTGCTTTGTGATGGGTGACTTCCACTCACAGATTTACAGCTGTATTTCGTGGATCAGTATTCCACCTTTACCTCTGTGGAATTTGAGAACTGATATTTTGGATCCCTTTGAAGACTATAGGGTGAAAGGAAATATCCTTCGATAGAAAAGAGAAAGAAGCTTTCTGAGAAATTTCTTTGTGTATTGTGATATCATCTCACAGTTACAGCTTTCTCCTCAAAAAACGTTTCGCTAAGACTGTTCCTGTGGAATTTGCAAACTGATATATGGAAGCCAATGGAGGGCTACGGTGAAAAAGAAAATATCCTCAGATAAAAACTGGAAAGAAGCTTTCTGAGAAACTGCTTAGTGTTCTGTTAATTCATCTCACAGAGTTACAGC
>NW_012098766.1:139114-147775 GCF_000951045.1 Mandrillus leucophaeus
GGATCCCTTTGAAGACTATAGGGCCAAAGGAAATATCCTCCGATAACAAAGAGAAAGAAGCTTTCTGAGAAACTTGTTTGTGTTCTGTCAAGTCATCTCACAGAATTACAGCTTTCCCCTTAAGAAGCCTTTCGCTAAGACTGTTCTTGTGGAATTGGTAATGTGATATTTGGAAGCCCATAGAGGGCTACGGTGAAAAAAAAATATCTTCAGAGAAAAACTGGAAAGAAGCTTTCTGAGAAACTGCTTTGTGATGTGTGACTTCCACTCAGAGATTTACAACTGTATTTTGTGGATCAGTTTGGTAGCCTTCTGGGATCCCTTTGAAGATTATAGGGCCAAAGGAAATATCCTCCGATCACAGAGAGAAAGAAGCTTTCTCAGAAACATCTTTGTGTTTTGTGAAATCATCTCACAGAGTTACAGCTTTCCCCTAAAGAAACCTTTCGCTACGACTGTTCTTGTGGAATTTGCAAAGTGATATTTGGAAGCCCATGTAGGGCTGTGATGAAAAAGAAAATATCCTCAGACAGAAACTGGAAAGAAGCTTTCTGTGAAACTGCTGAGCCTAGTGTTAATTCATCTCACAGAGTTACAGCTTTCCCCTCAAGAAACCGTTCACTTAGACTGTTCTTGTAGAATTTTCAAAGTGATATTTGGAAGACCCAAAATGGCTATGGTGAAAAAGAAATTATACTCAGAGATAAACTGGAAAGAAGCTGTCTGAGAGACTGCTTTGTGATGTGTGACTTCCACTCTCAGAGTTACATCTGTATTTCGTGAAGCTGTTTGCTAGCCTTCTCTCTATGGAATCTGAGAACTGATATTTCGGAACTCTTTGAAGAATATAGGGCCAAAGGAAATATCCCCCGATAAAAAAGAGAAAGAAGCTTTTGGAGAAACTTCTTTGTGTTCTGTGAAATCATCTCACAGAGTTACAGCTTTCTTCTCAAGAAGCCTTTCGCTAAACAGTTCTTGTGGAATTTGCAAAGTGATTTTTGGGAGCCCATGGAGGGCTATGGTGAAAAAGAAAATATCCATAGATAGAAAATTGAAAGAAATTTTCAGAGAAATTGCTTAATGTTCTGTTAATTCATCTCACAGACTTACAGCTTTCCCCTCAAGAAGCCTTTCGCTAAGACAGTTCTTCTGGAATTTGGAGAGGGATATTTCGAAGCCGATAGAGGGCAATGGTGAAAAAGAAAATATCCTCAGATAGAAACTGGAAAGAAGCTTTCTGAGAAACTGCTTAGTGTTCTGTCAATTCATCTCACAGAGTAACAGCTTTCCCCTCAAGTAGCCGTTCGTTAAAACTGTTCTTGTGGAATTTGCAAAGTGATATTTGGAAACCCATAGAGGACTATGGTGAAAAAGAAAATATCCTCAGAGAAAAAGTGGAAAGAAGCTTTCTGAGAACCTGCTTTGTGATGTGTGACCTCCATTCACAGAGTTACAGCGGTATTTCATGGAGTTGTTTGCTAGTCTTCTTTCTCAGGAATCTGAGAACTGATATTTCGGATCCCTTTGAAGACTATAGGGCCAAAAGAAATATCCTCAGATAGAAAAGAGAAAGAAGCCTTCTGAGAAACTACTTTGTGTTTTGTGAAATCATCTCACTGAGTTACAGCTTTCCCCTCAAGAAGCCGTTCGCTAATACTGTTCTTGTGGGATTGGCAAAGTGATATTTGGAAGCCCATAGAGGGCTATGGTGAAAAGGAAAATATCCTCAGAGAAAAACTGGAAAGAAGCCTTCTGAGAAATTGCTTTTTGATGTGTGACTTCCACTCACAGAGTTACAGCTGTATTTCGTGGATCAGTATGCTAGCTTTTTCTGATCCCTTTGAAGACTATACTGCCAAAGGAAATATCCTCCGATAGAAAAGGGAAAGAAGCATTCTCAGAAACTTCCTTGTGTTCTGTGAAATCATCTCCAAGAGTTACAGATTTCCCCTGAAGAAGCCTTTCGATAAGACTGTTCCTGTGGAATTGGCAAAATGATATTTGAAAGCCCACGTAGGGCTACGGTGAAAAAGAAAATATCCTCACATAGAAACTGGAAAGAAGCTTTCTGTGAAACTGCTTAGTGTTCTGTTAATTCATCTCACAGAGTTACAGCTTTCCCCTCAAGAAGCCGTTCGCTAAGACTGTTCTGGAATTTGCAAAGTGATATTTGGAAGCCCTTAGAGAGCTATGGTGAAGAAGAAAATATTCTCAGAGAAAAACTGGGAAGAAGCTTTCTGAGAAACTGCTTTGTGATGTGTGACTTCCACTCACAGAGTTACAGCAGTATTTCCTAGAGCTGTTTGCTAGCCTTATTTCTGTGGAATCTGTGACCTGATATTTCCGTACCCTTAGATAACTCTGCGGCCAAAGGAAATACCCTCCGATAGAAAAGAGAAAGAAGCTTTCTGAGAAACTTCTTTGTGTTCTGTGAAATCATCTCACAGAGTTACAGCTTTCCCCTCAAGAAGCCTTTCGCTATGATTGTTCTTGTGGAATATGCAAAGTGATATTTGGAAGCCCATGGAAGGCTATGGTGAAAAAGAAAATATCCGCAGATAGAAACTGGAAAAAAGCTTTCTGAGAAACTGCTTAATGTTCTGTTAATTCATCGCACAGAGTTACAGCTTTCTCCTCAAGAAGCCGTTCGCTAAGACTCTTCTTGTGGAATTTGCAAAGGGATAGTTGGAAGCCCAAAGAGGGCTATGGTGAAAAAGAAAATATCCACAGATAGAAACTGGAAAGAAGCTTTCTTACAAACTGCTTCGGGTTCTCTTAATTCATTTCACAGAGTTACAGCTTTCCCCTCAAGAAGTCGTTCGCTAAGTCTGTTTTGTGGAATTGGCAATGTGATATTTGGAAGCTCATAGAGCTCTATGGTGAAAAAGAAAATATCCACAGATAGAAACTGGAAAGAAGCTTACTGAGAAACTGCTTTGTGATGAGTGACTTCCACTCACAGAGTTACAGCTGTATTTCTTGGATCAGTTTGGTAGCCTTATTTCTGAGGAATCGGAGAACTGATATTTCTGATCCCTTTGAAACTATAGGGCCAAAGGAAATATCCTCCGACAGAAAAGAGAAAGAAGCTTTCGGAGAAACTTCCTTTTGTTCCGTGAAATCATCTCACAAAGTTACTGCTATCCCCTCAAGAAGTCTTTCGCTAAGACTGTTTTTGTGGAATTTGCAAAGTGACATTTGGAAGCCCCTGGATCGCTATGGTGAAGAAGAAAATATCCTCAGATAGAAACTGGAAAGAAGCTATCTGAGAAACTTCTTTGTGATATTTGGCTTCCACTCACAGAGTTACAGCTCTAATTCGTGCAGCTGTTTGCTAGCCTACTTTCTGTGGAATCTGAGAACTGATATTTCTGATCCCTTTGAAGACTATAGATCCAAAGGAAATATCCCCCGAGAGAAAGCAGAAAGAAGCTTCCTGAGAAACTTCTTCGTGTTCTGTGAAATTATCTCTCAGAGTTACAGCTTTCCCCTCAAGAAGCCTTCCGCTAAGACTGTTCTGTGGAATTTTCAAAGTGATATTTGGAAGCCCATGGAGGGCTATGCTGGAAAAGAAAATATCATCAGAGTAAAATTGGAAAGAAGCTTTCTGAGAAAATACTTAGTGTTCTGTTAATTCATCTCACAGAGTTACAGCTTTCCCCTCAAGAAGCCGCTCGCTAAGGCTGTTCTTGTGGAATTTGCAAAGTGATATTTTAAGCTCATAGAGGGCTATGGTGATAAAGAAAATATCCTCAGAGAAAAACTGGAAAGAAGCTTTCTGAGAAACTGCTTTGTGATGTATGACTTCCACTCACAGAGTTTCAGCTATATTCTGTGGAGCTGTTTGCTAGCCTTATTTTTGTGAAATCTGAGAACTCATATTTCGGATCCCTTTGAAGGTTGTAGGGCCAAAGGAAATATCCTCCGATACAAAAGAGAAAGAAGCTTTCTGAGAAACTGCTTAGTGTTCTGTGAATTCATCTCACAGAGTTACAGTTTTAACCTCAAGAAGCCGTTCGCTAAGACAGTTCTTGTGGAATTGGCAAAGTGATATTTAGAAGCCCATAGAGGGCTATGATGAAAAAGAAAGTATCCTCAGAGAAAACCTGGAAAGAAACTTCCTGAGAAACTGCTTTATGATGTGTGACTTCCCCTCACAGGGTTACAGCTGTAATTCCTGCATCTGTTTTCTAGCCTTATTTCTGTATAATCTGAGAACTGATATTTGAGCTCCCTTTGAAGGGTATAGGGCCAAAGGAAGTATTCCCCGATAGAAAACAGAAGGAGCTTTCAGAGAAACTTCTTCGTGTTCTGTGAAATTATCTCTCAGTGTTACAGCTTTCCCATAAAGAAGTCTTTCGCTAAGACTGTTCTTCTGGAATTTGCAAATGATATTTCGAAGCCCTTCGAGGGCTGTGGTGAAAAAGAAAATATCCTCAGATAAAACCTGGAAAGAAGCTTTCTGAGAAATTGCTTAGTTTTCTCTTAATTCATCTAACAGATTTACATCTTCCCCCTCAAGAAGCCGTTCGCTAAGACTGTTCTTGTGGAATTTTCAAAGTGATATTTGGATCCCATCGAGGACTATGGTAAAAAAGAAAGTATCCTCAGAGAAAAACTGGATAGAAGATTTCTGAGAAACTGCTTTGTGATGTGTGACTTCCACTCTCAGAGTTACAGCTGTATTTCGTGGATCTGTTTCCTAGCCTTCTTTCTGTGGAATCTGAGAACTGATATTTCGGATACCTTTAAAGACTATAGGGCCAAAGGAAATATCCTGCGATAAAAAAGAGAAAGAAGATTTCTGAGAAACTTCTTTGTGTTGTCTGAAATCATCTCACAGAGTTACAGCTTTGGCCTGAAGAAGCCTTTCGCTAAGACTGTTCTTGTGGAATTTGCAAAGTGATATTTGGAAGCCCATGGAGGGCTATGGTGAAAACGAAAATATCCTCTGATAGAAACTGGAAAGAAGCTTTCTGAGAAACTGCTTTATGATGTGTGACTTCCACTCACAGAGATACAGCTGTGTTTCGAGGAGCTGTTTGCTAGCCTTATTTCTGTGGAATCTGAGAACTGATATTTCGGATAACTTTGTAGACTATAGGGCCAAAGGAAATATCCGCCGATAAAAAAGAGAAGGAAGCTTTCTGAGAAACATCTTTGTGTTCTGTAAAATCATCTCAGACAGTTACAGCTTTCCCCTCAAGAAGCCTTTCGCTAAGAGTGTTCTTGTGGAATTTGCAAAGTAATATTTGAAAGCCCATTGAGGGCTATGGTGACAAAGAAATATCCTCAGATAGAAACGAAAATGAAGCTTTCTGAGAAACTGTTTTGTGTTCTCTTAATCCACCTCACAGAGTTACAGCTTTCCCCTCAAAAGCCGTTCGCTAAAACTGTTCTTGTGGAATTGGCAAGGTGATATTTGGAAGCCCATAGAGGGCTATGATGAAAAACAAAATATCCTCGGAGAAAAACTGGAAGAAACTTTCTGAGAAACTGCTTTGTGATGTGTGGCTTCCACTCACAGAGTTACAGCTGTAATTCGTGCAGCTGTTTGCCAGCCTTATTTGTGTGGAATCTGAGAACTGATGTTTCGGATCCGTTTGAAGACTATCGGGCTAAAGGAAATATCCCCTGATAGAAAACAGAAAGAAGCTTTCTGAGAAACTTCTTCGTGTTCTGTGAAATCATCTCTCAGAGTTACAGCTTTCCCTTCAAGAAGTCTTTCGCTAAGACTGTTCTTGTGGAACTTGCAAAGTGATATTTGGAAGTCCATGGAGGGCTATGGTTTTAAAGAAAATATCCTCAGAGAAACACTGGAAAGAAGATTTCTGAGAAACTGCTGTGTGATGTGTGACTTCAACTCAGAGAGTTACAACTGTTTCCTGGAGCTGTTTGCTAGCCTTATTTCTGTGGAATCTGAGAACTCATATTTCGGATACTATTGAAGACTATGGGGCCAAAGGAAATATCCTCCAATATAAAAGAGAAAAAAGCTTTCTGAGAAACTGCTTAGTGTTCTGTTAATTCATCTCACAGAGTTACAGATTTCCCCTCAATAAGCCGTTCGCTAAGACTGTTCTTGTGTAATTTGTAAAGTGATATTTGGAAGCTCATAGAGGGCGATGGTGATAAAGAAAATATCCTCAGAGAAAAACTGGAAAGAAGCTTTCTGAAAAAATGCTTTGTGATGTATGACTTCCACTCACAGAGTTACAGGTGTATTTTGTGGAGCTGTTTGCTAGCCTTATTTCTGTGGAATCTGAGAACTCATATTTCGGAACCCTTTGAAGGCTATAGGGCCAAAGGAAACATCCTCCAATATAATAGAGAAAGAAGCTTTGTGAGAAACTGCTTAGTGTTCTGTTAATTCATCTCACAGAGTTACAGCTTTAACCTCAATTAGCCGTTCGCTAAGACTGCTCTTGTGGAGTTTGCAAAGTGATATTTGGAATCCCATGCAGGGCTACGGTGAAAAAGAAAATGTCCTCAGAAACTAACTGGAAAGAAGCTTTCTGAGAAACTGCTTAGTGTTCTGTTAATTCATCTCACAGAGGTACAGCTTTCTTCTCAAGAAGCCGTTCGCTAAGACGGTTCTTGTGGAATTTGCAAAGTGATATTTGAAAGTCCATAGAAGGCTATGGTGAAAAAGAAGATATCCTCAGAGAAAAACTGGAAAGAAGTTTTCTGAGAAACTGCTTTGTGATGTGTGACTTCCACTCACAGAGTTACAGCTGTGTTTCGTGGAGCTGTTAGCTAGCCTTATTTCTGTGGAATGTGAGAAGTGATATTTCGGATCCCTTTGAAGACTATAGGGCCAAAGGAAATATCCTCCGATAACAAAGAGAAAGAAGCTTTCTGTGAAACCTCTTTGTGTTCTGTAAAATCATCTCAGACAGTTACAGCTTTCCCCTCAGGAAGCCTTTCGCTAAGACTGTTCTTGAGGAATTTGTAAAGTGATATTTGGAAGCATATGTAGGGCTATGGTGAAAAAGAAAATATCCTTAGATAGAAACTGGAAAGAAGATTTCTGAGAAACTGCCTTGTGATGTATGACTTAAACTCACAGATTTACAGCTGAATTTCGTGGAGCAGTTTGCTAGCCTTCTTTCCGTGGAATCTGAGAAGTGATATCTTGGAACCATTTGAAGACTATAGTGCCAAAGGAAATATCCCCCGATAGAAAAGAGAAAGAAGGTTTCTGAGAAACTACTTAGTGTTCTGTTAATTCATCTCAAATAGTTACAGCTTTAACCTCAAGAAGCCGTTCGCTAAGACTGTTCTTGTGGAATTTGCAAATAATATTTGGAAGCCCATGGAGGGCTATGCTGAAAAGAAAATATCCTCAAAGAGAAACTGGATAGAAACTTTCTAAGAAACTACTTAGTGTTCTGTTAGTTCATCTCTTAGAATTACAGCTTTCCCCTAAAGAAGCCTTCTGCTGAGACTGCTTTTGTGGAATTTGCAAAGTGATATTTGGAAGCCCATTGAGGGCTATGGTGAAAAAGAAAATATCCTCCGATAGAAGCTAGAAAGAAACTTTCTGAGAAACTGTTTAGTGTTCTGGTGATTCATCTCACAGAGTTACAGCTTTCCCCTCAAAAAGCCGTTTGCTAAGACTGTTCTTGTGGAATTGGAAAAGGGATATTTGGAAGCCCATAGAGGACTATGGTGAAAAAGAAATTATCCTCATAGAAAACCTGGAAAGAAACGTTCTGAGAAACTGTTTTCTGATGTAAGACCACCACTCACAGAGTTACGGCTGTATTTCATATACCTGTTGCTAGCCTTCATTCTGTGGAATCGGAGAAATGATATTTCAGATTCCTTTGAAAATTATAGGGCCAAAGGAAATATCCGACGATAGACAAGAGAAAGAAGCTTTCTGAGAAACATCTTTGTGTTCTGTGAAATCATCTCACAGAGTTACAGCTTTGTCCTCAAGAAGTCATTCGCTAAAACTGTTCTTGTGGAATTTTCAAAGTAATATTTGTAAGCCTATGGAGGGCTATTGTGAAAAAGAACATATCCTCAGCGAAAAACTGGAAAGAAGCTCTCTGAGAAACTGCTTTGTGATGTGTGACTTCCACTCACAGAGTTACAGCTGTATTTCTTGGAGCTGTTTGCGAGCCTTATTTCTGTGGAATCTGAGAACTGATATTTTGCATCCTTTTGAAGAATATGGGATCAAAGGAAATATCCTCCGATATAAAAGAGAAACAAGCTCTGAGAAACATCTTTGTGTTCTGTGAAATGATCTCACAGTGTTACAGGTTTCTTCTCAAGAAGCCTTTCCAGAAGAATGTTCTTGTGGAATTCGCAAAGTGATATTTGGAAGCCTATGGAGGGCTATGGTGAAAAAGAAATTATCCTCGGATAAAAACTGGAAAAAAGCTTTCTGAGAAACTGCATAGTGTTCTGTTAATTCATCTCACAGAGTTACAGCTTTCCTCTCAAGAAGCCTTTCGCTAAGACTGTTCTTGTGGAACTTGCAATGTGATATTTGGAAGACCATAGAGGGCTGTGATGAAAAAGAAAATATCCTCAGATTATGCAAGGCTGATTCAACATTCTCAAATCAATAAACATAATCCAGCATATAAACAGAACCAAAGACAAGAACCACATGATTATCTCAATAGATGCAGAAAAGGCTTTTGA
>NW_012098766.1:149780-160248 GCF_000951045.1 Mandrillus leucophaeus
AATGACGAGTTGATGGGTGCAGCACAGCAACATGGCACAAGTATACATATGTAACAAACCTGCACGTTATGCACATGTACCCTACAACTTAAAATCTAATAATAATAAGTAAATTAAAAGACAAAAGAAAATATCCTCAGATTGAATCTGGAAAGCAGCTTTCTGAGAAACTGCTTAGTGTTCTGTTAATTCATCTCACACAGTGACAGATTACACCTCAAGAAGCCGTTGGCTAGAACTATCCTTGTGGAATTGGCAAACTGATATTTGGAATCCCACGGAGGGCTACAGTGAAAAAGAAAATATCCTCAGAGAACAACTGAAAAGAAGCTTTCTGAAAAACTGCTTTGTGATGTGTGACTTCCACTCACAGAGTTACATCTGTATTTCGTGGAGCTGTTTGCTGTTTGCTAGCCTTCTTTCCGTGGAATCTGAGAACTGATATTTCGGATCCCTTTGAGGAGTATAGGTCCAAAGGAATTATCCTCCGATATAAAAGAGAAAGAATCTTTCTGAGAAAGTGCTTAGTATTCTGTTAATTCATCCCACAGAGTTACAGCTTTCCCCTCAAGAAGCCATTCGCTAAGACTGTTCTTGTGGAATTTTCAAAGTGATATTTGGAAGCCCATTGAGGACTATAGTGAAAAAGAAAATATCCTCTGAAAAACATGGAAAGAAGCTTTCTGAGAAACTGCTTTGTGGTGTGTGACTTCCACTCACAGAATTACAGCGGTATTTCGTGGAGCTGTTCGCTAGCCTTATTTCTGTGGAATCTGAGAACTGATATTTCGGATCCTTTTGAAGACTATAGGGCCAATGGAAATATCCTCTGATAAAAAAGAGAAAGAAGGTTTCTGAGAAACTTCTTTCTGATCTGTGAAATCATCTCACAGAGTTACAGCTTTCCCCTTAAGAAACCATTCGCTAAGACTGTTCTTGTGGAAATTGCAAAGTGATATTTGGAAGCCCATGGAGGGCTATGGTGAAAAAGAAAATATCCTCAGATAGAAACTGGAAAGAAGCTTTATGAGAAACTACTTAGTGTTCTGTTAATTCATTTCACAGAGTTACAGCTTTCCCCTCAAGAAGCCTTCCGCTAAGACTGTTCTTATGGAAACGGCAAAGTGATATTTGGAAGCCCATAGAGGACTACGGTGAAAAAGAAAATATCTTCAGATAAAAACTGGAAAGAAGCTTTCTGAGAAACTGCTTAGTGTTCTGTTAATTCGTCTCACGGAGTTACAGCTTTAATCTCAAGTAGCCGTTCGCTAAGACTGTTCTTTTGGAATTTGCAAAGTGATAATTGGAACCCAATGAAGGGCTATGGTGAAAGAGAAAATATTCTAAGATAGAAACTGGAAAGAAGCTTTCTGAGAAACTGCTTAGTTTTCTGTTAATTCAACTCACAGAGTTACAGCTTTCCCCTCAAGAAGCCGTTCGTTAAGACTGTTCTTGTGGAATTTGCAAAGTGATATTTGGAAGCCCATAGAGGGCTATGGTGAAAAAGAAAATATCCTCAGACAAAAACTGGAAAGATGCTTTCGCAGAAACTGCTTTGTGTTCTGTTGATTCATCTCACAGAATTACACCTTTCCTGTCAGGAAGCCGTTCGCTAAGACTGTTCTTGTGGAATTTGTAAAGTCATATTTGGAAGCCCATGGAGGGCTATGGTGAAAAAAAAATACCCTCAGAGAAAAACTGGAAAGAAGCTTTCTGATAAAATGCTTTGTGATATGTGACTTCCACTCACAGAGTTACAGCTGTATTTCGTGGAGCTGTTTGCTAACCTTCTTTCTGTGGAATCTGAGAACTGATATTTCGGATGGCATTGAAGACTATAGGGCCAAAGGAAATAACCTCCGACAGAAAACAGAAAGAAGCTTTCTGAGAAACTCTTTTGTGTTCTGTGAAATCATCCCACAGAGTTAAAGATTTGCCCTCAAGGAACCTTTCTCTAAGACTGACTTGTGGAATTTGCAAAGTGATATTTGGAAGCCCATGGAGGGCTATGGTTTTAAAAAAAAATCCTCAGATAAAAACTGGAAAGAAGCTTTCTGAGAAACTGCTTAGTGTTCTCTTAATTCATCTCACAGAGTTACAGCTTTCCCCTCATGAAGCCGTTCGCTAAGACTGTTCTTGTGGAATCTGTAAAGTGATATTTGGAGGCCCATGGAGGGCTATGGTGAAAAAAAAATACCCTCAGAGAAAAACTGGAAAGAAGCTCTCTGAAATACTGCTTTGTAATGTGTGATTTCCACTCACAGAGATACATCTGTATTTCGCCAAGCTGTTTGCTAACCTTATTTCTGAGTAATCTGAGAAGTGATATTTTGGATCCCTTTGAAGACTATGGGGCCAAAGGAAGTATCCTTCGATAAAAAGGAGAAAGAAGCTTTCTGAGAAACTTCTTGGTGTTCTGTGAAATCATCTCACAGAGTTACAGCTTTCCCCTCAAGAAGCCTTTAGCTAAGACTGTTCTTGTGTAATTTACAAACTGATATTTGGAAGCCCTTAGAGGGCTATGGTGAAAAAGAAAATATCCTCAGATAAAAACTCGAAAGACGCTTTCTGAGAAACTGCTTAGGGTTCTGTTAATTCATCTAACAGAATTACAGATTTAACCAGAAGAAGTCGTTCGCTAAGACTGTTCTTGTGAAATTCGCAAAGTGATATTTGGAAGCCCATGGAGGGCTATGGTGAAAAAGAAAATATCCTCACATAGAAACTGGAAAGGAGCTTTCTGTGAAACTGCTTAGTGTTCTGTTAATTCATCTCACAGAGTTACAGCTTTCTCCTCAAGAAGCCGTTGCTAAGACTGTTCTTGTCGAATTTGCTAAGTGATATTTGGAAGCCCCAAGAGGGCTATGGAGAAAAAGAAAATATCCTCAGAGAAAAACTGGAAAGAAGCTTTCTGAGAAACTGCTTTGTGATGTGTGATTTCCACTCACAGAGTTACAGCTGTATTTCGTGGAGCTTTTTGCTAGCCTTATTTCTGTGGAATCTGAGAACTGGTATTTAGGATCCCTTTGAAGATTATAGGGCCAAAGGAAACATCCTCCCATAGAAAAGAGAAAGAAGCATTCTGAGAAAATTCTTCGTAGTCTGTGAAATCACCTCACAGAAGTACAGCTTTCCCCTCAAGAACCGTTCGCTAAGACTGTTCTTGTGGAATAGGCAAAGTGATATTTGGAAGCTATGGTGAAAAAGAAAATATCCTCAGAGAAAAACTGGAAAGAAGTTTTCTGAGAATCTGCTTTGTGATGTGTGACATCCACTCACAGAGTAACAGCTCTATTTCGTGGAGCTGTTTGCTACCTTATTTCTGTGGAATCTGAGTACTGATATTCCGGATCCCATTGAAGACTATAGGGCCAAAGGAAATATCCTCCGATAGAAAAGAGAAAGAAGCTTTCTGAGGAAGTTGTTTGTGTTCTGTGAAATCATCTAATAGAATTACAGCTTTCTTCTCAAGAAGCTAACCGCTAAGACTGTTCTTGGGGAATTTGAAAAGTTATATTTGGAAGCCCATGCAGGGCTATGGTGAAAAAGAAAGTATCCTCACATAAAAACTGGAAAGAAGCTTTCTGAGAAACTGTTTAGTGTTCTGTTAATTCATCTAACAGAGTTACAGCTTTGCACTCAAGAAGCAGTTCGCTAAACTGTTCTTGTGGAATTTACAAAGTGATATTTGGAAGTCCATAGAGGGCTACGGTGAAAAAGAAAATATCCACAGAGGAAAACTGGAAAGAAGCTTTCTGAGAAACTGCTTCGTGATGTGTGACTTCCACTCACAGAGCTACAGCTGTATTTCGTAAAGCTGTTTGGTAGCCTTATTTCTGTGAAATCTGAGAACGGGTATTTCGGATCCCTTTGAAGACTATAAGGCCAAAGGAAATATCCTCCGATAGAAAAGAGAAAGATGCTTTTCAAGAAACTTCTTTGTGTTCTGTGAAATCATCTCACAGAGTTACAGCTTTCCCCTCCATAAGCCTTTCGATAAGATTGTTCTTGTGGAATTTGGAAAGTGATATTTGGAAGCCCATGAAGAGCTATGGTGAAAAAGAATATATCCTCTGATAAAAACTGGAAAGAATCATTCTGAGAAACTGCTTAGTGTTCTGTTAATTCATCTCACAGAGTTACAGCTTTAACCTCAAGAAGCCGTTCGCTAAGACTGTTCTTGTGGAATTTGAAAAGTGATATTTGGAAGCCCATAGAGGGCTATGGTGAAAAAGAAAATATCCTCAGATAGAAACTGGAAAGAAGCTTTCTGAGAAACTGCTTTGTCATGTGTTACTTCCACTCAATGAGCTTCTGCTGTGTTTCGTGGATATGTTTGCTCATCCTATTTCTGTGGAATCTGAGAACTGATATTTCGGAACCACTTGAAGACAGTATGGCCAAAAGAAATATCATCCGATAAAAAAGAGGAAGAATGTTTCTGAGAAACTTCTTTGCAATCTGTGAATTCATCTCACAGAGTTACAACTTTCCCGTCCAGAAGCCGTTCGCTAAGGCTGTTCTGTGGAATTTCCAAAGGAATATTTTTAAGCCCATGGAGGGCTATGGTGAAAAAGAAAATATCCTCAAATAAAAACTGGAAAGAAGCTTTCTGAGAAACTGTTTTGTTATCTGTGAATTCATCCCGCAGAGTTACCGCTTTCCCCTCAAGAATCCATTCGCTAAGACTGTTCTTGTGGAATTTGCAAACTGATATTTGGAAGCCCATGGAGGAATATGAAGAAAGAAAATATCCTCAGATAAAAACTGTAACGAAGCTTTCTGAGAAACTGCTTTGTGATGTGTGAATTCATCTCACAAAGTTACAGCTTTCCCCCAATAAGCCGTTCCCTAAGGCTGTTCTTGTGGAATTAGCAAAGTGACATTTGGAAGCCCAAGGAGGGCTATGATGAAAATATCCTCAGATAAAAACTGGAAATAAAGGAGCGTTCTGAGAAACTTCCAAGTGCTCTATTCATTCATCTCACAGAGTTCCACTTTTCCGTTCTTGTAGCTGTTTACTAACATTCTTCTCATGGAATCTTCTAAGTTATATTTCCTATCCCAATGACGGCTACTGTGAAAAAGGAAATATCTTCAGATAAAAACTGAAAAGAAGCCCTCTGAGAAACTGCGTTGTGACTTCTGAAAGCAACTCACAGAGTTACACTTTTCTGTTAATTCATCAGTTTGCTAACACAGTTTTCTTGAAAACAACAGTGGGATAATTCTTTGCCCAATGAAGCTTATGGTGACAAAGGAAATATCTTCAGATAGAAAGCAGAAAGAAGCTTCATGAGAAACTGCCCTATGATGAGTGAATTTAAATCACTAAGTTACAGCTGTATTTCATGGAGCTGTTGGCTACTCCAGTTTTTGTTGACACTGAGAACCGATATTTCGGATCACTTGGAGGAGTATGCAGCCAAAAGAATTATCCCCAGATAAAAACGAGAAAGAAGATTTCTGAGAAATGTCTTTCTGCTCTGTGAGTTCATCTCACAGAGTTCCACCTTTCTGTTCATGTAGCTGTTTGCTGTCACTCTTCTCGTGGAATCTGCAAAGTGATATTTCGGAGCACAATGAGGGCTGCAGTGATAAAGGAAATGTCTTCAGATAAAAACTGAAAGGAGGCGTTCTGAGAAACTGCTATGTGGTCTGTGCATTCACCTAACAGAGTTCCACCTTTCGGTTCATCTAGATGTTTGCTAACACTTTTCTATTGGAATTTGCTGAGAGATATTTGGGAGCTCATTGACGGCTCCCAAATATGTTCAGATAAAAAATGAAAATATCTTCAGATAAAAACTGAAAACAAGCGTTCTGAAAAACTGAATTGTGACGTGTGAATGCAATTCACAGAGTTACACTTTTCTGTTCATTGATCAGTTTGCTAGAACAGTTTTCTTCAAAACTGCAGTGTTATATTTCTTTGCCCAATGAAGCTTATGGTGACAAAGGAAATATCTTCACATAAAAAGTAGAAAGAAGCTTCCTGAGAAACTGCTTTTTGATGTGTGAATTCAACTCACTGAGTTACACCAGAATTTCTTGGAGCTGTTTGCTAGTAGTGTTTTTTCGAATCTGAGAACCAATATTTAGGATCACTTGGAGGAGTGTACAGGCAAAGGAAATATCTCATGATAAAAACGAGAAAGAAGATTTGTGAGAAATGTCTTTCAAATCTCTGAGTTCTTCTCACAGAGTTCAACCTTTCTGTTCATGTAGCTGTTTCCTAAAACTCTTCTCGTTCAATCTGCAAAGTGATATTTGGGAGCGCATTGAGGACTACAGTGAAAAAGTATATATCTTCAGATAAATACAGAAAAGAAGCGTTCTGAGAAACTTCTATGTAACTTATGCATTCATCTCACAGAATTCCACCTTTCTGTTCATGTAGCTGTTTGATAACACTCTTTTCGTGGAATCTGCAAAGTGATATTTGGGAGCACATGGGGGCTACAGGGAAAAGGAAATATTTTCAGATCAAAACTGAAAAGAAGCGTTCTGAGAACCTTCTATGTGACCTGTGCATTCATCTCACAGAGTTCCACCTTTCTGTTCATGTAGCTGTTTGCTAAATCTCTTCTCGTGGAATCTGCTAAGTGATATTTGGGAGCCCATTGACGGCTACAGTGAAAAAGGAAATATCTGCAGATAAAAACTGAAAAGAAGCGTTCTGAGAAACAGCATTCTGACCTATGAATGCAACTCACAGAGCTGGATTTTCTGTTCATTGATCAGTTTGCTATCACATTTTTTTTCAAATCTGCAGTGGGATATTTCTTTGCCCAATGAAGCTTATGGTGACAAAGGAAATATCTTCAGATAAAAAGTAGAAAGTAGCTTCCTGAGAAACTGCTTTGTGATGTGTGAATTCAACTCACTGAGTTACAGCTGTATTTCATGGAGCTGTTTGGTAGTCCAGTATTTGTTGAATCTCAGAACCGATATTTCGGATCACTTGGAGGAGTATACACACAAAGGAAATATCTCAAGATAAAAACGAGAAAGAAAATTTCTGAGAAATGACTTACTGATCTGTGAGTTCAACTCACAGAGTTCCAGCTTTCTGTTCAAGTAGGTGCTTGCTAACACTCTTCTCATGGAATCTGCAAAGTGATATTTGGGAGCACATTGAGGGCTACAGTGAAAAACGAAATATCTTCAGATAAAAACTTAAAGGAAGCTATCTGACAAACTACTATGTGGCCTGTGCATTCACCTCACAGAGTTCCACCTTCCTGTTCATGTACCTGTTTGTTAACACTCTTCTCGTGGAATCTGCAAAGTGATAGTTGGGAGCGCATTGATGGCTTCAGTGAAAAAGGAAATATCTTCAGATAAAATCTTAAAGGGAGCGTTCTGAGAAACTTCTATGTGACCTGTGCATTCAACTCACAGAGTTCCACCTTTCTGTTCATGTAGCTGTTTACTAACACTCTTCTCGTGGAATCTGCTAAGTGAAGTTTGGGAGCCCTTTGAGGCTACAGTGAAAAAGGAAATATTTTCAGATAAAAACTGAAAAGAAGCGTTGTGAGAAACTGCATTATGACGTTTGAATGCAACTCACAGAATTACATTTTTCCGTTCATTGATCAGTTTGCGAACACAGTTTTCTTCCAATCTACCGTGGGATATTTCTTTGGCAAATGAAGCTTAAGGTGACAAAGGAAATATCTTCAGATAAAAAGTAGAAAGAAGCTTTCTGAGAAACTTCTTTATGATGTGTGAATTCAACTCACTGTGTTACAGCTGTAACACAGTGAGTTGTCATGGAACTGTATGTCATGGAACTGTTTGCTAGTCCAGTTTTTGTTGTATCTGAGAACCGATATTTCGGATTGCTTGGAGGAGTATACAGCCAAAGGCAATATCCCCAGATAAAAACGAGAAAGAAGATTTCTGAGATATGTCTTTCTGATCTCTGAGTTCTTCTCACAGATTTCCAGCTTTTTTTCCAAACTGATCAAGGAAATGAAAAGTGTAACTCTGTGAGTTGCATTCACACGTCACAATGCAGTTTCTCAGAATGCTTCTTTTCAGTTTTTATCTGAAGATATTTCCTTTTTCACTATAGCCGTCAATGGGCTCCCAAATATCACTTAGCGGATTCCACGAGAACAGTGTTAGTAAACAGCTATATGAACAGAAAGGTGGAACTCTGTGAGGTGAATGCACAGGTCTCATAAGAGTTTCTCAGAATGCTTCCTTTCAGTATTTAACTGAAGATATTTCCTTTTTCACTGTAGCCCTCAATGCGCTCCCAAATATCACTTTGCAGTTTCCATGAGAAGAGTGTTAGCAAACAGCTACATGAACAGAAAGGTAGAACTCTGTGAGATGAACTGAGGGATCAGAAAGACATTTCTCAGAAATCTTCTTTCTCGTTTTTATCTGGGGATATTTCCTTTGGCTGTATACTCCTCCAAGTGATCCGAAATATCGGTTCTCAGATTCAACAAAAACTGGACTAGCAAACAGCTCCATGAAATACAGCTGTAAATCAGTGAGTTGAATTCACACATCACAAAACAGTTTCTCAGAAAGCTTCTTTCTACTTTTATCTGAAGATATTTCTTTTGTCACCATAAGCTTCATTGGGTAAAGAAATATCCCACTGCAGTTTTGAAGAAAACAGTGTTGGCAAACTGATCAATGAACAGAGAAGTGTAACTCCGTGAGTTGCATTCACAAGTCACAATGCACTCTCTCAGAACGCTTCTTTTCAGTTTTTATCTGAAGATATATCCTTTTTCACTGTAGCAGTCCATGGGCTCCCAAATATCACATAGCAGATTCCACGAGAAGAGTGTTAGCAAACACCTAAATGAACAGAAAGGTAGAACTCTGTGAGATGAACTGAGAGATCAGAAAGACATTTCTCAGAAATCTTCTTTCTCGTTTTTATCTGGGGATATTTTCTTTGGCTGTATACTCCTCCAAGTGATCCGAAATATCGGTTCTCAGATTCAACAAAAACTGGAATAGCAAACCGCTCTCTGAAATACAGCTTTAACTCAGTGAGTTTAATTGACACATCACAAAGCAGTTCCTCAGGAAGCTTCTTTCTAGCTTTTATCTGAAGTTATTTCCTTTTTCACTGTAGCCCTCAATGCGCTCCCAAATATCACTTTGCAGATTCCACGAGAAGAATGTTAGCAAACAGCTACATGAACAAAAAGGTAGAACTCTGTGAGATGAACTCAGAGATCAGAAAGACATTTCTCAGAATTGTTCTTTCTCGTTTTTATCTGGGGATATTTCCTTTGGCTGTATACTCCTCCAAGTCATCGGAATATCGGTTCTCAGATTCAACAAAAACTGGACTAGCAAACATCTCCATGAAATACAGCTGTAACTCAGTGACTTGAATTCACACATCACAAAGCAGTTTCTCCGAAAGCTTCTTTCTGCTTTTAATCTGAAGATATATCCTTTGTCACCATAAGCTTCATTGGGCAAAGAAATATCCTACTGTTGTTTTCAAGAAAACTGTGTTAGCAAACTGATCAATGAACAGAAAAGTGTAAGTCTGTGAGTTGCATTCACACGTCAAAATGCAGTTTCTCAGAATGCTTCTTTTCAGTTTTTATCTGAAGATATTTCTTTTTTCACTGTAGCCGTCAAAGGGCTCCCAAATATCACTTAGCAGATTCCACGAGTAGAATGTTAGCAAACAGATACATGAACAGAAAGGTGGAACTCTGTGAGGTGAATGCACAGGTCTCATAGAAGTTTCTCAGAGCGCTTCCTTTCAGTATTTATCTGAAAATATTTCCTTTTTCACTGTAGCCCTCAATGCGCCACCAAATATCATTTTGCAGATTCCATGAGAAGAGTGTTAAAAAACGGCTACATGAACAGAAAGGTAGAACTCTGTGAGATGAACTGAGAGATCAGAAAGACATTTCTCAGAAATCTTCTTTCTCGTTTTTATCTGGGGATATTTCCTTTGGCTGTATACTCCTCCAAGTGATCCGAAATATCGGTTCTCAGATTCAACAAAAACTGGACTAGCAAACAGCTCCATGAAATACAGCTGTAAATCAGTGAGTTGAATTCACACATCACAAAACAGTTTCTCAGAAAGCTTCTTTCTACTTTTATCTGAAGATATTTCTTTTGTCACCATAAGCTTCATTGGGTAAAGAAATATCCCACTGCAGTTTTGAAGAAAACAGTGTTGGCAAACTGATCAATGAACAGAGAAGTGTAACTCCGTGAGTTGCATTCACAAGTCACAATGCACTCTCTCAGAACGCTTCTTTTCAGTTTTTATCTGAAGATATATCCTTTTTCACTGTAGCAGTCCATGGGCTCCCAAATATCACATAGCAGATTCCACGAGAAGAGTGTTAGCAAACACCTAAATGAACAGAAAGGTAGAACTCTGTGAGATGAACTGAGAGATCAGAAAGACATTTCTCAGAAATCTTCTTTCTCGTTTTTATCTGGGGATATTTTC
>NW_012098766.1:160298-173256 GCF_000951045.1 Mandrillus leucophaeus
ATGAACTGAGAGATCAGAAAGACATTTCTCAGAAATCTTCTTTCTCGTTTTTATCTGGGGATATTTCCTTTGGCTGTATACTTCCCCAAGTTATCCGAAATATCGGTTCTCAGATTCAACAAAAACTGGATAGCAAACAGCTCCATGAAATACAGCTATAACTCAGTGAGTTGCATTCACACATCACAAAGCAGTTTCTCAGGAAGCTTCTTTCTACTTTTTATGTGAAGATATTTCCTTTTTCACTGTAGCCGTCAATGCGCTCCCAAACATCACTTAGCAGATTCCGCGAGAAGAATGTTAACAAACTGCTACCTGAGGAGACACGTGGAAGTCTGTGAGATGAATGCACAGTTCACATAGAAGTTTCCCAGAACGCTTCCTTTCAGTTTTTATCTGAAGATATTTCCTTTTTCACTGGAGCCCTCAATGTGCTCCCAAATATCACTTTGCAGATTCCACGAGAAGAGTGTTAGCAAACAGCTACATGAACAGAAAGGTAGAACTTTGTGAGGTGAATGCACAGGTCACATAGAAGTTTCTCAGAACGCTTCCTTTCAGTTTTTATCTGAAGATATTTCCTTTTTCAATGTAGCCCTCCATGCTCTCCCAACTATCACTTTGCAGATTCCACGAAAAGAGTGTTAACAAACAGCTACATGAACAGAAAGGTGGAACTCTGTGAGGTGAATGCACCGGTCACATAGAAGTTTCTCAGAATGCTCCCTGTCAGTTTTTATCTGAACATATTTCCTTATTCACTGTTGCCCTCAATGCGCTCCCAACTATCACTTTGCAGATTCCACGAGAAGAGTGTTAGCCAACAGCTATATGAACAGAAAGTTAGAACTCTGTGAGATGAATTCATAAATCAGAAAGACATTTCTCAGAAATCTTCTTTCTCGATTTTATCTGGGGATATTTCCTTTGGCTGTATACTCCTCCAAGTTATCCGAATTATCAGTTCTCAGATTAAACAAAAACTAGACTAGCCAACAGCTCCATGAAATACAGCTGTAAATCAGTGAGTTGAATTCGCACATCACAAAGCAGTTTTTCAGAAAGCTTCTTTCTACTTTTTATCTGAAGATATTTCCTTTGTCACCATAAGCTTCATTGGGCAAAGAAATATCCCACTGCAGTTTCAAGAAAACTGTGTTAGCAAAATGATCAATGAACAGAAACGTGTAACTCTGTGAGTTGCATTCACACGTCACAATGCAGTTTCTCAGAACGCTTCCTTTCAGTTTTTATCTGAAGATATTTCCTTTTCCCATGTTGCCCTCAATGGGCTCCCAAATATTACTTAAGAGATTCCACGAGAAGAGTGTTAGCAAACAGCTACATGAACAGAAAGGTAGAACTCTCTGAGACGAATCCACAGTTCACATAGAAGTTTCTCAGAACGCTTCCTTTCAGTTTTTATCTGAGTATATTTCCTTTTTCACTAGAGCCCTCAATGTGCTCCAAAATATCACTTTGCAGATTCCACGAGAAGAGTGTTAGCAAACACCTACATGAACAGAAAGGTGGACCTCTGTGAACTGAATGCACAGGTCACATAGAAGTTTCTCCGAATGCTTCCTTTCAGTTTTTATCTGAACATATTTCGTTTTTTGCTTTTGCCCTCAATTCGCTCCCAACTATCACTTTACAGATTCCACGAGAAGAGTGTAAGCAAACAGCTACATGAACAGAAAGGTAGAACTCTGTGAGATGAACTCAGAGATCAGAAAGACATTTCTCAGAAATCTTCCTTCTCGTTTTTATCTGGGGATATTTCCTTTGGCTGTATACTCCTCCAAGTGATCCGAAATATCACTTCTCAGATTCAACAAAAACTGGACTACCAAACAGCTCTATGATAAATAGAGCCCTCAATGGGCTCCCAAATATTACTCAGCAAATTCCACCAGAAGCTGTAACTCAGTGAGTTGAATTCACACATCACAAAGCAGTTTCTCAGGAAGCTACTTTCTACTTTTTATCTGAAGATATTTCCTTTGTCACCATTAGCTTCATTGGGCAAAGAAATATCCCACTGCAATTTTGAAGAAAAGTGTGTTAGCAAAGTGATCAATGAACAGAAAAGTGTAACTCTGTGATTTCCATTCACAAGTCAAAATGCGTTTCTCAGAACGCTTCTTGTCAGTTTTTATCTGAAGATTTTTCCTTTTCCAATTTAGCCCTCAATGGGCTCCCAAATATTACTCAGCAGATTCCACAAGAAGAGTATTATCAAACAGCTACATGAACAGAAAGGTGGAACTCTGTGAGATGAATGCACAGGTCACAAAGAAGTTTCTCAGAACGCTTCCTTTCATCATTTATCTGAAGATATTCCCTTTTTCACTGTAGCCCTCATTGCGCTCCCAAATATCACTTTGCAGTTTCCTTGAGAAGAGTGTTAGCAAACAGTTACATGAACAGAAAGGTAGAACTCTGTAAGATGAACTTAGAGATCAGAAAGATATTGCTCAGAAATATTCTTCCTCGTTTTTATCTGGTGATATTCCTTTGGCTGTATAATCCTCCAAGTGATCTGAAATATCGGTTCAAGATTCAACAAACACTGGACTAGCAAACATCTCCATGAAATACAGCTGTAACTCAGTCAGTTGAATTTACACATCACAAAGCAGTTTGTCAGGAAGATTCTTTATACTTTTTATCTGAAGATATTTCCTTTGTCATCATAAGCTTCATTGGGCAAAGAAATATCCCACTGCAGTTTTGAAGAAAACTGTGTTAGCAAAGTGATCAATGAACAGAAAAGTGTAACTCTGTGAGTTCCATTCACAAATCACAATGCAGTTTCTCAGAAAGATTCTTTTCAGTTTTTATCTGAAGATATTTCCTTTTTCACTGTAGCCGCCAATGCGATCCCAAACATCATTTAGCAGATTCCACGAGAAGAATGTCAGCAAACAGCTACATGAACACTAAGGTGGAACTCCGTGAGCTGAATGCCCGGTTCAGTTCACATAGAAGTTTCTCAGAACTTTTCCTTTCAGTTTTTATCTGAAGATATTTCCTTTTTCACTGTAGCCCTTAAATCTCTCCCAAATGTCACTTAGCAGATTCCACGAGAAGAGTGCTAGCAACCAGCTACATGAACAGAAAGGTACAGCTCTATGAGATGAATCCACAGTTCACATAGAAGTTTCTCAGAACCCTTCCTTTCAGTTTTTATCCGAAGATATTTCCTTTTTCACTGGAGCCCTCAATGTGCTCCCTCATATCACTTTTCAGATTCCACGAGAAGAGTGTTAGCAAACACCTACATGAACATAAAGGTGGACCTCTGTGAACTGAAAGCACAGGTCACATACAAGTTTCTCAGAATGCTTCCTTTCATTTTTTAACTGAACATATTTCCTTTTTAACTGTTGCTCTCAATGCGCTCCCAACTATCACTTTGCAGATTCCACGAGAAGAATGTTAGCAAACAGCTACATGAAAGGAAAGTTAGAACTCTCTGAGTTGAACTCAGAGATCAGAAAGACATTTCTCAGAAATCTTCTTTCTGGTATTTATCTGCGGATATTTCCTTTGGCTGTATACTCCTCCAAGTGATCCGAAATATCGGTTCTCAGATTCAACAAAAACTGGACTAGCAAACAGCTCCATGAAATACAGCTGTAACTCAGTGAGTTGAATTCACACTTCACAAAGCAGTTTTTCAGGAAGCTTCTTTATTCTTTTTATCTGAAGATATTTCCTTTGTTACCTTAAGCTTCATTATGCAAAGAAATATCCCACTGCAGTTTTGAAGAAAACTGTGTTAGCAAACTGATCAATGAACAGAAAAGTGTAACTCTGTGAGTTGTATTCGCAAGTCACAATGCAGTTTCTCAGAAAACATCTTTTCAGTTTTTATCTGAAGATATTTCCTTTTTCACTGTAGTCGTTAATGCGCTCCCAAACATCACTTAGCAGATTCCACGAGAAGAATGTTAGCAACAGCTACATGAACAGAAAGACGGAACTCCTTGAGAAGAATGCACAGGTCACATAGAAGTTTCTCAGATCTCTTCCTTTCAGTTTTTATCTGAAGATATATGCTTCTTCGCTGTAGCCCTGAATGCGTTCCCAAATATCACTTTGCAGATTCCATAAGAAGAGTGTTAGCAAACAGCTACATTAACAGAAAGGTAAAACTCTGTGAGATGCACTCAGAGATCAGAAAGACATTTCTCAGAAATCTTCTTTCTCGTTTTTATCTGGGGATATTTCCTTTGGCTGTAAACTCCTCCAAGTGATCTGAAATATCTTTTCTCAGATTCAACAAAACTGGAGTAGCAAACAGCTCCATGAAAAACAGCTGTAACTCAGTGAGTTGAATTCACACATCACAAAGGAGTTTCTCAGAAAGCTTCTTTGTACGGTTTATCTGAAGATATTTCTTTTGTCACCATGAGCTTCATTGGGCAAAGAAATATCCCACTGCCGTTTTAAAGAAAACTGTGTTAGCAAACTGATCAATGAACAGAAAAGTGGAGTTCTGTGAGTTGCATTCACACGACACCTTGAGGTTTCTCAGAACGCTTCTTGTCAGGTTTTATTCTGAAGATATTTCCTTTTTCACGGTAGCTGTAAATGCGCTCCCAAACATCACTTAGTAGATTCCATGAGAAGAATGTTAGCAAACTGCTACATGAAGAGAAAGATGGAACTCTGTGAGATGAATGCACAGTTCACATAGAATTTTCTCAGAACGCTTCCTTTCAGTTTTTATCTGAAGATATTTCCTTTTTCACTGGAGCCTTCAATGTGCTCCCTAATATCATTTTACAGATTCCACGAGAAGAGTGTTAGAAAACAGCTGCATGAACAGAAAGGTAGAACTCTGTGAGGTGAATGCCGAGGTCACATAGAAGTTTCTCAGAACGCTTCCTTTCAGTTTCTTTCTGAAGATATTTCGTTTTTCACTGGAGCCCTCAATGTGCTCCCAAATATCATTTTATAGATTCCACGAGAAGAGTGTTAGCAAACAGCTACATGAACAGAAAACTGTAACTCTGTGAGATGAATGCACAGGTCACATAGAAGTTTCTGTGAACGCTTCCTTTCAGTTTTTATCTGAAGATATTTCATTTTTCACTGTAGCCCTCAATGCGCTCCCAAACATCACTTAGCAGATTCCACGAGAAGAGTGTTAGCAAACAGCTGCATGAATAGAAAGGTGGAACTCTGTGAGATGAATGCATAGGCCACAAAGAAGTTTCTCAGAACGCTTCCTCTCAGTGTTTATCTGAACATATTTCCTTTTTCACTGTAGAACTCAATGCACTCCCATATATCACTTTTCAGTTTTCACGAGAAGGGTGTTAGCTAACAGCTACAGGAACAGAAAGGTAGAACTCTGTGAGATGAACTCAGAGATCAGAAAGACATTTCTCAGAAATCTTCTTTCTCGTTTTTATCTGGGGATACTTCCATTGGCTGTATTCTCCTCCAAGTGATCCGAAATATCGGTTCACAGATTCAGCAGAAACTGGACTATCACACAGCTCCATGAAAAGCAGCTGTAACTCAGCGATTTGAATTCACACATCACAAAGGACTTTCTTGGAAGGCTTCTTTCTCCTTTTTATCTGAAGGTATTTCCCTTGTCGCCAAAAGCTTCATTGGGCAAAGAAATATCCCACTGCAGTTTTGAAGAAAACTGTGTTAGCAAAGTGATAAATGAACAGAGAAGTGTAAATCTGTGAGTTGAATTCACACGTCACATTGCAGTTTCTCAGAACGCTTCTTTTCAGTTTTTATCTGAAGATATTTCCTTTTTCACTGGAGCCGTCAATGGGCTCCCAAATATCGCTTAGCAGATTCCACGAGAAATGTGTTAGCAAACAGCTACATGAAGAGGAAGGTGGAACTCTGTGAGGGGAATGCACAGATCACATAGAAGTTCCTCAGAACGCTTCCGTTCAGTTTTTATCTGAACATATTTCGTTTTTCACTGTAGCCCTCAATGCGCTCCCAAGTATCACTTTGCAGGTTGCACGAGAAGAGTGTTAGCAAACAGCTACATGAATAGAAAGGTAGAACTCTGTGAGATGAACTCAGAGATCAGAAAGATATTTCTCAGAAATCTTCTTTCTCATTTTTATCTGGGGATATTTCCTTTGGCTGTATACTCCTCGAAGTGATCAGAAATATAGGTTCTCAGATTCAGCAAAAACTAGACTAGCAAACAGCTCCATGAATTACAGCTGTAAGACAGTGAGTTGAATTCACACATCTGAAGCAGTTTCTCAGGAAGATTCTTTCTACTTTGTATCTGAAGATATTTCCTCTGTCAACATAAGCTTCATTGGGCAAAGAAATATCCCACTGCAGTTTTGAAGAAAACTGTGTTAGCAAAATGATCAATGAACGGAAAAGTGTAACTCTGTGAGTTGCACTCACATTTCACAGTGCGGTTTCTCAGAACGCTTCTCATCAGTTTTTATCTGAAGATATTTCCTTTTTCACTGTAGCCGTCAATGGGCTCCCAAATATTACTTAGCAGATTCCACGAGAAGAGTGTTATCAAACAGCTACACTAACAGGAAGGTGGAATTCTGTGAGATGAAAGCACAGGTCACAAAGAAGATTCTCAGAACGCTTCCTTTCAGTTGTTATCTGAACGTATTTCCTTTTTCACTGTAGCCCTCAATGCGTTCCCAAATATCTCTTTGCAGATTCCACGAGAAGAGTGTTAGCAAACAGCTACATGAACAGAAAGGTAGAACTCTGTGAAATGAACTCAGATATCAGAAAGACATTCTCAGAAATCTTCTTTCTCGTTTTTATCTGGGGATTTTTCCTTTGGTTGTATACTCGTCCAAGTGATCCGAAATATCGGTTCTCAGATTCAACAAAAACTAGACTAGCAAACAGCTCCATGAAATACAACTGTAACTCAGTCATTTGAATTCAAGCATCACAAAACAGTTTCTCAGAATTCTTCTTTCTACTTTTTATCTGAAGATATTTCCTTTCTCACCGTAACCTTCATTGGGGAAAGAAATATCCCACTGCAGTTTTGAAGAAAACTGTGTTAGCAAACTGATCAATAAACAGAAAAGTGTAACTCTGTGACTTGCATTCACACATCACAATGCAGTTTCTCAGAATGCTTCTTTTCAGTTTTTTTCTGAAGATATTTCCTTTTTCACTGTAGTCGTCAATTGGCTCCCAAATATTACTTAGCAGATTCCACGAGAAGAGAGTTAGCAAACAGCTACATGAAGAGAAAGGTGGAACTCTGTGAGATGCATGCACAGTTCACATAGAAGTTTCTCAGAATGCTTCCTTTCAATTTTTATCTGAAGATATTTCCTTTTTCACTGGAGCCCTCAATGTGCTTCCAAATATCACTTTGCAGATTCCAAGAGAAGAGTGTTACCACACAGCTACATGAACAGAAAGGTGGAACTCTGCGAGGTGAATGAACTGGTCACATAGAAGTTTCTCAGAACGCTTTCTTTCAGTTTTTATCTGAAGATATTTCCTTTTTCACTGTAGCCCTCAATACGCTCCCAACTATCACTTTGCAGGTACCACGAGAAGAGTGTTAGCAAACAGCTACATGAACAGAAATGTAGAACTCTGTGAGATGAACTCAGAGATCAGAAAGTCATTTCTCAGAAATATTCTTTCTCGTTTTTATCTGAGATTATTTCCATTGGATGTATACTCCTCCAAGTGATCCGAAATATCGGTTCTCAGAGTCAACAAAAACCGGACTAGCAAACAGCTCCATGAAATACAACTGTAACTCAGTGAGTAGAATTCACAAATCCAAAGCAGTTTCTCAGGAAGCTTCTTTCTACTTTTTATCGGAAGATATTTCCTTTGTCACCATAAGCTTCATTGGGCAAAGAAATATCCCACTGCAGTTTTGAAGAAAACTGTGTTAGCAAACTGATCAATGAAAAGAAAAGTGTAACTCTGTGACTTCCATTCACACGTCACAATGCAGTTTCTCAGACACTTTCTTTTCAGTTTTTATCTGAAGATAATTCCTTTTTCACTGTAGCCCTCAGTGCGCTCCCAAATATCACTTTGCAGTTTCCAAGAGAAGAGTGTTAGCAAACAGCTACATGAACAGAAAGGTAGAACTTTGTGAAATGAACTCAGATATCCGAAAAACATTTCTCAGAAATCTATTTTCTCGTTTTTATTTGGGGATATTTCGTTTGGCTCTGTACTCCTCCAAGTGATCCGAAATATCGGTTCTCAGATTCAACAAAAACTGGACTAGCAAACAGCTCCATGAAATACTGTTGTAACTCAGTGAGTTGAATTCACACATCACAAAGCATTTTCTAAGGAAGCTTCTTTCTACTTTTTAGTTGAAGGTATTTCCTTTATCACCATAACCTTCATTGGGCAAAGAAATATCCCACTGCAGTTTTGAAGAAAACTGTGTTAGCAAAGTGATCAATGAACAGAAAAGTGTAACACTGTGAGTTGCATTCACACCTCAAAAAGAAGTTTCTCAGAATGCTTCCTTTCAGTATTTTTCTGAAGATATTTGAAGCTTCTTTCTACTTTTTAGTTGAAGGTATTTCCTTTATCACCATAACCTTCATTGGGCAAAGAAATATCCCACTGCAGTTTTGAAGAAAACTGTGTTAGCAAAGTGATCAATGAACAGAAAAGTGTAACACTGTGAGTTGCATTCACACCTCAAAAAGAAGTTTCTCAGAATGCTTCCTTTCAGTATTTTTCTGAAGATATTTGAAGCTTCTTTCTACTTTTTAGTTGAAGGTATTTCCTTTATCACCATAACCTTCATTGGGCAAAGAAATATCCCACTGCAGTTTTGAAGAAAACTGTGTTAGCAAAGTGATCAATGAACAGAAAAGTGTAACACTGTGAGTTGCATTCACACCTCAAAAAGAAGTTTCTCAGAATGCTTCCTTTCAGTATTTTTCTGAAGATATTTGAAGCTTCTTTCTACTTTTTAGTTGAAGGTATTTCCTTTATCACCATAACCTTCATTGGGCAAAGAAATATCCCACTGCAGTTTTGAAGAAAACTGTGTTAGCAAAGTGATCAATGAACAGAAAAGTGTAACACTGTGAGTTGCATTCACACCTCAAAAAGAAGTTTCTCAGAATGCTTCCTTTCAGTATTTTTCTGAAGATATTTGAAGCTTCTTTCTACTTTTTAGTTGAAGGTATTTCCTTTATCACCATAACCTTCATTGGGCAAAGAAATATCCCACTGCAGTTTTGAAGAAAACTGTGTTAGCAAAGTGATCAATGAACAGAAAAGTGTAACACTGTGAGTTGCATTCACACCTCAAAAAGAAGTTTCTCAGAATGCTTCCTTTCAGTATTTTTCTGAAGATATTTGAAGCTTCTTTCTACTTTTTAGTTGAAGGTATTTCCTTTATCACCATAACCTTCATTGGGCAAAGAAATATCCCACTGCAGTTTTGAAGAAAACTGTGTTAGCAAAGTGATCAATGAACAGAAAAGTGTAACACTGTGAGTTGCATTCACACCTCAAAAAGAAGTTTCTCAGAATGCTTCCTTTCAGTATTTTTCTGAAGATATTTGAAGCTTCTTTCTACTTTTTAGTTGAAGGTATTTCCTTTATCACCATAACCTTCATTGGGCAAAGAAATATCCCACTGCAGTTTTGAAGAAAACTGTGTTAGCAAAGTGATCAATGAACAGAAAAGTGTAACACTGTGAGTTGCATTCACACCTCAAAAAGAAGTTTCTCAGAATGCTTCCTTTCAGTATTTTTCTGAAGATATTTGAAGCTTCTTTCTACTTTTTAGTTGAAGGTATTTCCTTTATCACCATAACCTTCATTGGGCAAAGAAATATCCCACTGCAGTTTTGAAGAAAACTGTGTTAGCAAAGTGATCAATGAACAGAAAAGTGTAACACTGTGAGTTGCATTCACACCTCAAAAAGAAGTTTCTCAGAATGCTTCCTTTCAGTATTTTTCTGAAGATATTTGAAGCTTCTTTCTACTTTTTAGTTGAAGGTATTTCCTTTATCACCATAACCTTCATTGGGCAAAGAAATATCCCACTGCAGTTTTGAAGAAAACTGTGTTAGCAAAGTGATCAATGAACAGAAAAGTGTAACACTGTGAGTTGCATTCACACCTCAAAAAGAAGTTTCTCAGAATGCTTCCTTTCAGTATTTTTCTGAAGATATTTGAAGCTTCTTTCTACTTTTTAGTTGAAGGTATTTCCTTTATCACCATAACCTTCATTGGGCAAAGAAATATCCCACTGCAGTTTTGAAGAAAACTGTGTTAGCAAAGTGATCAATGAACAGAAAAGTGTAACACTGTGAGTTGCATTCACACCTCAAAAAGAAGTTTCTCAGAATGCTTCCTTTCAGTATTTTTCTGAAGATATTTGAAGCTTCTTTCTACTTTTTAGTTGAAGGTATTTCCTTTATCACCATAACCTTCATTGGGCAAAGAAATATCCCACTGCAGTTTTGAAGAAAACTGTGTTAGCAAAGTGATCAATGAACAGAAAAGTGTAACACTGTGAGTTGCATTCACACCTCAAAAAGAAGTTTCTCAGAATGCTTCCTTTCAGTATTTTTCTGAAGATATTTGAAGCTTCTTTCTACTTTTTAGTTGAAGGTATTTCCTTTATCACCATAACCTTCATTGGGCAAAGAAATATCCCACTGCAGTTTTGAAGAAAACTGTGTTAGCAAAGTGATCAATGAACAGAAAAGTGTAACACTGTGAGTTGCATTCACACCTCAAAAAGAAGTTTCTCAGAATGCTTCCTTTCAGTATTTTTCTGAAGATATTTGAAGCTTCTTTCTACTTTTTAGTTGAAGGTATTTCCTTTATCACCATAACCTTCATTGGGCAAAGAAATATCCCACTGCAGTTTTGAAGAAAACTGTGTTAGCAAAGTGATCAATGAACAGAAAAGTGTAACACTGTGAGTTGCATTCACACCTCAAAAAGAAGTTTCTCAGAATGCTTCCTTTCAGTATTTTTCTGAAGATATTTCCTTTTTCACTGCAGCCCTCAATGCGCTCCCAAATATCACTTAGCAGATTCCACGAGAAGAGTGTAAGCAAACAGCTACATGAACAGAAAGGTAGAACTCTGTGAGATGAACTGAGAGATCAGAAAGACATTTCTCAGAAATCTTCTTTCTCGTTTTTATCTGGGGATATTTCCTTTGGCTGTATACTCCTCCAAGTGATCCCAAATATCGTTCCACAGATTCAAGAAAAAGTGGACGAACAAACATTTCCATGAAATACAGCTGTCACTGAGTGAGTTGAATTCACACATCACAAAGCAGTTTCTCAGAAATTTCTTTCTACTTTTTATCTGAAGATATTTCCTTTTTCACCATAAGCCTCATGGGGTAAAGAAATATTCCACTGCAGTTTTTAAGAAAACTGTGTTAGCCAACTGATTAATGAACAGGGAAGTGTAACTCTGTGAGTTGCATTCACACGTCACATTGCAGTTTCTCAGAACGCTTCGTTTCAGGTTTTATCTGAAGTTATTTCTTTTTTCACTGGAGCCCTCAATGCGCTCCCAAATATCACTTAACAGATTACAAGAGAAGAGTGTTAGCAAACTGCCACATGAACAGAAAGGTGGAACTCCATGAGATAAATGCACAGGTCACATAGAAGTTCCTCAGAACGCTTCGTTTCAGTTTTTATCTGAAAATATTTCCTTTTTCGCTGTAGCCGTCAATGCGCTCCCAAATATCACTTTGCAGAGTCCACGAGAAGAGTGTTAGCGAACAGCTACATGAATAGAAAGGTGGAACTCTGTGAGGCGAATGCACAGGTCACATAGAGTTTCTCAACGTTTCCTTTCAGTATTTATCTGAAGATATTTCCTTTTCACTGTAGCCCTCAATGCGCTCCCAAATATCACATTGCAGATTCCACGAGAAGAGTGTTAGCTAACAGCTACATGAACAGAAAGGTAGAACTCTGTGAGATGAACTCAGAGATCAGAAAGACATTTCCCAGAAATCTTCTTTCTCGTTTTTGTCTGGGGATATTTCCTTTGGCTGTATAATTCTCCAAGTGATTTGAAATATCGGTTCTCAGATTCAAAAAAAACTGGACTAGCAAACAGCTCCATGAAATACAGCCGTAACCGGGTGAGTTGAAATTAAACATCAAAAAGCAGTTTCTCAGGAGGCTTCTTTCTACTTTTTATCTGAAGATATTTCCTTTGTCACCATAAGCTTCATTGGGCAAAGAAATATCCCACTGTAGTTTTGAAGAAAACTGTGTTATCAAACTGATCAATGAACAGAAAAGTGTAGCTCTGTGACTTGCATTCACAGGTCACAATGCAGCCTCTCAGAAAGCTTCTTTGCTGTTTTTATCTGAAGATATTTCCTTTTTCATTGTAGCCGTCAATGCGCTCCCAAACATCACTTAGCAGATTCCACGAGAAGAATGTTAGCAAACAACTTCATGAAGAGAAAGGTGGAACTCTGTGAGATGAATGCACAGTTCACATAGAAGTTTCTCAGAACGCTTCCTTTCAGTTTTTATCTGAAGATATTTCCTTTTTCACTGGAGCCCTCAATGCGCTCCCAAATATGACTTTGCAAATTCCACGAGAAGAGTGTTAGCAAACAGCTACATGAACAGAAAGGTGGAACTCTCTGAGGTTAATGCAGAGGTCACATAGAAGTTTCTAAGAACGATTCCTTTCAACTTTTATCTGAAGATATTTCCTTTTTCACTGTAGCCCTCAATACGCTCCCAACTATCACTTTGCAGATTCCACGAGAAGAGTGTTAGTAAACAGCTACACGAACAGAAAGGTAGAACTCTGTGAGATGAACTCGATATCAGAAAGGTATTTCTCAGAAATATTCTTTTTCATTTTTATCTGGGGATATTTTCTTTGGCTGTATACTCCTCCAAGTGATCCGAAATATCAGTTCTCAGATTCAACAAAAACTGGACTAGCAAACAGC
>NW_012098766.1:173391-178021 GCF_000951045.1 Mandrillus leucophaeus
TGGGCAAAGAAATATCCCACTGCAGTTTTGAAGAAAACTGTGTTAGCAAAGTGATCACTGAACAGAAAAGTGTAACTCTATGATTTGCATTCACACGTCACAATACAGTTTCTGAGAACGCTTCTTTTCAGTTTTTATCTGATGATATTTCCTTTTTCACTGTAGCCGTCAATGGGCTCAAAAATATCACTTAGCAGATTCCACGAGAAGAGTGTTAGCAAACAGCTACATGAAGAGAAAGTGGAACTCTGTGAGATGCATGCACAGTTCACATAGAAGTTTCTCACAAGTCTTCCTTTCGGTTTTTATCTGAAGATATTTCCTTTTTCACTGGAGCCCTCAATGCGCTCCCTAATATCACTTTGCAGATTCCACGAGAAGAGTGTTAGCATACTGCTACATGATCAGAAAGGTGGAACTCTGTGAGGTGAATGCACAGGTCACATAGAAGTTTCTCAGAACCCTTCCTTTCAGTTTTTATCTGAAGATATTTCCTTTTTCATGTAGCCCTCAATGCGCTCCCAAATATCACTTTGCAGATTTCACGAGAACAGTGTTAGCACACAGCTACATGAACAGAAAGGTAGAACTATGGGAGATGAACTCAGAGATCAGAAAGACATTTCCCAGAAATCTTCTTTCTCGTTTTTGTCTGGGGATATTTCCTTTGGCTGTATAATTCTCCAAGTGATTTGAAATATCGGTTCTCAGATTCAAAAAAAACTGGACTAGCAAACAGCTCCATGAAATACAGCCGTAACCGGGTGAGTTGAAATTAAACATCAAAAAGCAGTTTCTCAGGAGGCTTCTTTCTACTTTTTATCTGAAGATATTTCCTTTGTCACCATAAGCTTCATTGGGCAAAGAAATATCCCACTGTAGTTTTGAAGAAAACTGTGTTATCAAACTGATCAATGAACAGAAAAGTGTAGCTCTGTGACTTGCATTCACAGGTCACAATGCAGCTTCTCAGAAAGCTTCTTTTCTGTTTTTATCTGAAGATATTTCCTTTTTCATTGTAGCCGTCAATGCGTTCCCAAACCTCACTTAGCAGATTCCACGAGAAGAATGTTAGCAAACAGCTTCATGAAGAGAAAGGTGGAATTCTGTGAGATGAACGCACAGTTCACATAGAAGTTTCTCAGAACGCTTCCTTTCAGTTTTTATCTGAAGATATTTCCTTTTTCACCATAGCCCTCAATGCGCTCCCAAATATGACTTTGCAAATTCCTCGAGAAGAGTGTTAGCAAACAGCTACATAAACAGAAAGGTGGAACTCTCTGAGGTTAATGCAGAGGTCACATAGAAGTTTCTAAGAACGATTCCTTTCAGCTTTTATCTGAAGATATTTCCTTTTTCACTGTAGCCCTCAATATGCTCCCAAATATCACTTTGCAGATTCCACGAGAAGAGTGTTAGTAAACAGCTACACGAACAGAAAGGTAGAACTCTGTGAGATGAACTCAGATATCAGAAAGGTATTTCTCAGAAATATTCTTTTTCGTTTTTATCTGGGGATATTTTCTTTGGCTGTATACTCCTCCAAGTGATCCGAAATATCAGTTCTCAGATTCAACAAAAACTGGACTAGCAAACAGCTCCACGAAATACAGCTGTAACTCAGTGAGTTGAATTGACACATCACAAAGCAGTTTTTCAGGAAGCTTCTTTCTACTTTTTATCTGAAGATATTTCCTTTGTCACCATAAGCTTCACTGGGCAAAGAAATATCCCACTGCAGTTTTGAAGAAAACTGTGTTAGCAAACTGATCAATGAACAGAAAAGTGTAACACTGTGAGTTGCATTCACACGTCACAATGCAGTTTCTGAGAACGCTTCTTTTCAGTTTTTATCTGAAGATATTTCCTTTTTCACTGGAACCCTCATGTGCTCCCAATATTACTTTGCAGATTCCACGAGAAGAGTGTTAGCAAACAGCCACATGAACGTAAAGGTGGAACTCTGTGAGGTGAATGCATACGTCACATAGAAATTTCTCAGAACCCTTCCTTTCAGTTTTTATCTGAAGATATTTCCTTTTTCACTGTAGCCCTCAATGCGCTCCCAAATATCACATTGCAGATTCCATGAGAAGAATGTTAGCAAACAGCTACATGAACAGAAAGGTGAAACTCTGTGAGATGAACTCAGAAATCAGAAAGACATTTATCAGAAATCTTCTTCCTCGTTTTTATTTGGGGATATTTCCTTGGGATGTATACTCCTCCAAGTGATCCGAAGTATCGGTTCTCAGATTAAACAAAAACTGGACTAGCAAACAGCTCCATGAAATACAGCTGTAACTCAGTGAATTGAATTTACACATCACGAAGCAGTTTCTCAGGAAGCTACTTTCCACTTTTTATCTGAAGATATTTCCTTTGTCACCATAAAGCTTCTTTGAAGAAAGAAATATCCCACTTCAGTTTTGAAGAAAAGTGTTAGCAAAGTGATCAAAGAACAGTAAAGTGTAACTCTGTGAGTTGCATTCACAGGCCACAATGCAGTTTCTCAGAACGCTTCTTTTCAGTTTTTATCTGAAGATATTTCCTTTTTCATTGTAGCGGTCAATGCGCTCTCAAGCATCACTTAGCAGATTCCACGAGAAGAATGTTAGCAAACAGCTACGTGAAGAGAAAGGTGGAACTCTGTGAGATGCATGCACAGTCCACGTAGAAGTTTCTCAGAATGCTTCCTTTCAGTTTTTATCTGAAGATATTTCCTTTTTCATTGGAACCCTCAATATGCTCCCAAATATCACTTTGCAGATTCCACGAGAAGAGTTTTAGCAAACAGCTACATGAACAGAAAGGTGAAACTCTGTGAGGTGAATGCACAGTTCACATAGAAGTTTCTCAGAACGCTACCTTTCGATTTTTATCTGAAGATATTTCCTTTTTCACTGGAGCCCTCAATACGCTCCCAAATATCACTTTGCAGTTTCCACAAGAGGAGTGTTAGCAAACACCAATATGAGCAGAAAGTTAGAACTCTGTGCGATGAACTCAGAGATCAGAAAGACATTTCTCAGAAATCTTCTTTCTCATTTTTTTCTGGGGATATTTCCGTTGGCTGTATACTCCTCCAAGTGATACGAAATATCGGTTCTCAGATTCGACAAAAACTGGACTAGCAAACAACTCCATGTAATACAGCTGTAACTCAGTGAGTGGAATTCACACATTACAAAGAAGTTCCTCAGGAAGATTCTTTCTACTTTTTACCTGAAGATATATCCTTTATCACCATAAACTTCTTTGGACAAAGAAATATCCCACTGCAGTTTTGAAGAAAACTGTGTTAGCAAACTGATCAATGAACAGAAAAGTGTAACTCTATGAGTTGCATTCACACGTCACAATGTAGTTTCTGAGAATGCTTCTTTTCAGTTTTTATCTGATGATATTTCCTTTTTCACTGTAGCCGTCAATGGGCTCAAAAATATCACTTAGCAGATTCCACGAGAAGAGTGTTAGCAAACAGCTACATGAAGAGAAAGTGGAACTCTGTGAGATGCATGCACAGTTCACATAGAAGTTTCTCACAAGTCTTCCTTTCAGTTTTTATCTGAAGATATTTCCTTTTTCACTGGAGCCCTCAATGCGCTCCCTAATATCACTTTGCAGATTCCACGAGAAGGGTGTTAGCATACCGCTACATGATCAGAAAGGTGGAACTCTGAGAGGTGAATGCACAAGTCACATAGAAGTTTCTCAGAACCCTTCCTTTCAGTTTTTATCTGAAGATATTTCCTTTTTCATGTAGCCCTCAATGCGCTCCCAAATATCACTTTGCAGATTCCACAAGAAGAGTGTTAGCAAAAAGTTACAAGAACAGAAAAGTGGAACTCTGTGAGGTGAATGCACAGGTCACTTAGAAGTTTCTCAGATCGCTTCCTTTCGGTTTTTATCTGAAAATATTTCCTTTTTCACTGTAGCCCTCAATGCACTCCCAAATATCACTTTGCAGATTCCACGAGAAGAGTGTTAGCAAACAGCTACATGAACAGAAAGGTAGAACTCTGTGAGATGAACTCAGAGATCAGAAAGACATTTCCCAGAAATCTTCTTTCTCTTTTTTGTCTGGGGATATTTCCTTTGGCTGTATACTCCTCCAAGTGATCCGAAATATCGGTTCTCAGATTCACCAAAAACTGGACTAGCCAACAGCTCCATGAAATAGAGCTGTCACTCAGTGAGTTGAATTCGCACATCACAAAGCAGTTTCTCAGAAAGCTTCTTTCTACTTTTTATCTGAAGATATTTCCTTTGTCACCATAAGCTTCATTGGGCAAAGAAATATCCCACTGCAGTTTTGAAGAAAACGGTGTTAGCAAAGTGATCAATGAACAAAAAAGTGTGACTCTCTGAGTTGCATTCACACGTCACAACGCAGTTTCTCAGAACGCTTCTTTTCAGTTTTTATCTGAAGATATGTCCTTTTTCACTGTAGCCATCAATGGGCTCCCAAATATCACTTAGCAGATTCCACCAGAAGAGTGTTATCAAACAGCTGCATGAACAGAACGGTGGAACTGTGTGAGATGAAATCAGATATCAGAAAGACATTTCTCAGAAAACTTCTCTCTCGTTTTTATCTGAGGATATTTCCTTGAGCTGTACACTCTTC
>NW_012098766.1:180256-201068 GCF_000951045.1 Mandrillus leucophaeus
CTCAATGCGCTCCCTAATATCACTTTGCAGATTCCACGAGAAGGGTGTTAGCATACCGCTACATGATCAGAAAGGTGGAACTCTGAGAGGTGAATGCACAAGTCACATAGAAGTTTCTCAGAACCCTTCCTTTCAGTTTTTATCTGAAGATATTTCCTTTTTCATGTAGCCCTCAATGCGCTCCCAAATATCACTTTGCAGATTCCACAAGAAGAGTGTTAGCAAAAAGTTACAAGAACAGAAAAGTGGAACTCTGTGAGGTGAATGCACAGGTCACTTAGAAGTTTCTCAGATCGCTTCCTTTCGGTTTTTATCTGAAAATATTTCCTTTTTCACTGTAGCCCTCAATGCACTCCCAAATATCACTTTGCAGATTCCACGAGAAGAGTGTTAGCAAACAGCTACATGAACAGAAAGGTAGAACTCTGTGAGATGAACTCAGAGATCAGAAAGACATTTCCCAGAAATCTTCTTTCTCTTTTTTGTCTGGGGATATTTCCTTTGGCTGTATACTCCTCCAAGTGATCCGAAATATCGGTTCTCAGATTCACCAAAAACTGGACTAGCCAACAGCTCCATGAAATAGAGCTGTCACTCAGTGAGTTGAATTCGCACATCACAAAGCAGTTTCTCAGAAAGCTTCTTTCTACTTTTTATCTGAAGATATTTCCTTTGTCACCATAAGCTTCATTGGGCAAAGAAATATCCCACTGCAGTTTTGAAGAAAACGGTGTTAGCAAAGTGATCAATGAACAAAAAAGTGTGACTCTCTGAGTTGCATTCACACGTCACAACGCAGTTTCTCAGAACGCTTCTTTTCAGTTTTTATCTGAAGATATGTCCTTTTTCACTGTAGCCATCAATGGGCTCCCAAATATCACTTAGCAGATTCCACCAGAAGAGTGTTATCAAACAGCTGCATGAACAGAACGGTGGAACTGTGTGAGATGAAATCAGATATCAGAAAGACATTTCTCAGAAAACTTCTCTCTCGTTTTTATCTGAGGATATTTCCTTGAGCTGTACACTCTTCCATGCGATCCGAATTATTAGTTCTCAGATTCCACAGAAACAGGACTAGCAAACAGTTCCACGAAAAACAGCTGTAACTCAGTGAGTTGAATTCACACTTCACAAAGCAGTTTCTCAGAAAGCTTCTTTCTACTTTTTGTTTGAGTATATTTCCTTTGTCACCGCAAGCTTCTTCGTGCAAAGAAATATCTCATTGCAGATTTGAAGAAATGAGAGTTACAAACTGATCAGTGAAACGACATGTGTATCTCTGTGAGTCGCATTCACACATCACAAAGCAGTTTCTCAGAACGGTTCTTTGCGGGTTTTTTCTGTGGATATTTTCTTTTTCACCATAGCCCTAATGTGCTCCCATATATCACTGTGCAGTTTAAACGAGAACAGTGATGAATTCACAAATCACAAAGAAGTTTCTCAGAAAACTTCTTTCTCGTTTTTATCTGATTATATTTCGTTTTCCACCATAACTCTCAATGTGCTCCCAATTATCACTTTGCAGATTCCTCGAGAAGAGTGTTAGCAAACAGCTTAATGAACAGAAAGGTGGAACTCTGTCAGATGAATTCACAGATCAGAAAGAAATTTCTCTGAAAACTTCTTTCTCGTTTTTATCTGGAGATATTTCCTTTGTTGTATAATATTTGAAGCGATCGAAAATATCAGGTCTTAGATTCCACAAAAACAGGACTAGGAAACAGGTCCACGAAATACAGCTGTTCCTCAGTCAGTTGAATTCACACATCACAAAGCAGTTTCTCAGAAAGCTACTTTCTACTTTTTATCTGAAGATATTTCCTTTGTCACAGTAAGCTTGATTGTGGAAAGAAATATCCCACTGCACATTTGAAGAAATCTGTGTTAGCAAACTGATCAATGAATTGAAACGTTTAACTCTGTGAGTTGCATTCACACGTCACATTGCAGTTTCTCAGAACGCTTCTTTTCAGTTTTTATCTCAAGATATTTCCTTTTTCACTGTAGCCCTCAAGGCGCACCCAAATATCACTTCGCAGATTCCAGAAGAGTTTTAGCAAAGAGCTACATGAACAGAAAGGTGGAACTCTGTGAGATGAATTCACAATCACATAGAAGTTTCTCAGAATGCTTCTTTTCAGTTTTTATCTGAAGATTTTTCCTTTGTCACTGTAGCCCTCAATGTGCTCTGAAATATCACTTTCCAGATTCCACCAGAAGAGTGTTAGCAAACAGCTTCATGAATAGGAAGGTGGAACTCTGTCAGATGAATTCACAGATCAGAAAGAAATTTCTCAGAAAACTTCTTTCTCATTTTTATCTGAGGGTATTTCCTTTGGCCGTATAATATTTGAAGCGATCCAAAATATCAGGTCTTAGATTCCACTAAAACAGGACTAGCAAACAGTTTCATGAAATACACCTAGTTGAGTTTAAGTAACTTAGGGAGTTGAATTCACACATCACAAAACAGATTCTCAGAAAGTTTCTTTCTACTTTTTGTTTGAGTATATTTCCTTTGTCACCGTAAGCTTCCTTGCGCAAAGAAATATCCCATTGCAGATTTGAAGAAAAGAGAATTAGCAAACTGATCAATGAAAAGAAATGTGTAACTCTGTGAGTTGCATTCACACATCACAAAGCAGTTTCTCAGAATGGTTCTTTCCAGGTTTTATCTGTGGATATTTTCTTTTTCACCACATCCCTAATGCGCTCCCAAATATCACTTTGCAGTTTCCACGAGAACAGTGTTAGCAAACGGCTTCATGAATACAAAGGTGGAATTCTGTGAGATGAACTCACAGATCACAAAAAAGTTTCTCAGAAAACTTATGTCTCGTTTTTATCTGATTATATTTCCTTTTCCACCATAGCCCTCAATGCGCTCCCAAATATCACTTTGCAGATTCCACGAGAAGAGTGTTAACAAACAGCTTCATGAACAGAAAGGTGGAACACTTTCAGATGAATTCACAGATCAAAAAGAAATTTCTCATAAAACTTCTTTGTCGATTTTATCTGAGGATATTTCCTTTGGCCGTTTAGTATTCAAAGCGATCGAAAATATCAGGTCTTAGATTCCACAAAAACAGGTCTAGCAAACAACTCCACGATTTACAGCTGTAACTCAGTGAGTTGAATTCACACATCACAAAGCAGTTTCTCAGAGAGCTACTTTCTACTTTTTATCTGAAGATATTTCCTTTGTCACAGTAAGCTTGATTGGACAAAGAAATATCCCACTGCAGATTTGAAGAAAACTGTGTTAGCAAACTGATCAATGAATAGAAAAATGCAACTGTGTGAGTTGCATTCACACGTCACAGTGCAGTTTCTCAGAACGCTTCTTTTCAGTTGTTATCTGAAGATATTTCCTTTTTCATTGCAGCCCCCAATGCACTCCGAAATATCACTTTGCAGATTCCAGGAGAAGAGTGTCAGCAAACAGCTACATGAACAAAAATGTGGGATTCTGTGAGATGAATTCACAGATCACATAGAAGTTTCTGAGAACTATTCTTTTCAGTTTTTATCTGAAGATATTTCCTTTTTAACTGTATCCCTCAATGCACTCCGAAATATCACTTTGCAGATTTCACCAGAAGAGAGTTAGCAAACAGCTTCATGAACAGGAAGGTGGAACACTATCACATGAATTCACAGATCATGAAGAAATTTCTCAGAAAACTTCCTCCACGTTTTTATCTCAGGATATTTCCTTTGGCTGTATAATATTTGTGGTTATCGAAAATATCAGGTCTTAGATTCCAATAAAACAGGACTAGCAAACAGCTCCACGAAATACAGCTGTAACTCAGTGAGTTGAATTCACACATCACAAAGCAGTTTCTCAGAAAGTTTCTTTCTACTTTTTATCTGAAGATATTTCCTTTGTCACCTTAAACTTGATTGGGCAAAGAAATATCAGATTGCAGATTTCACAAAAACAGTGTTAGAAAACTGATCAATGAACAGAAAACTATAACACTTTGAATTGCATTCACAGGTCACAATGCAGTTTTTCAGAACGCTTCTTTTCAGTTTTTATCTGAAGATATTTCCTTTTTCACTATAGCCCTCAATGCGCTCCCAAATATCACTTAGAAGATTCCATGAGAAGAGTGTTAGCAAACAGCTACATGAACAGAAAGGTGGAATTCTGTGAGATGAATGCACAGGTCACATAGAAGTTTCTCAGAAGGCTTCTTTTCTGTTTGTATCTGAAGAGATTTCCTTTTTCATTGTAACCCTCAATGTGCTCCCAAATATCACTTTGCAGATTCCATGAGAAGAGTGTTAGCAAACAGCTACATGAACAGAAAGGTGAAACTCTGGGAGATGAATTCAGAGATCAGAAAGACGTTTCTCAGAAAACTTCTTTCTCGTGTTTATCTGGGGATATTTCCTTGGGCTGTATACTCTTTAAAGCGATCCAAAATATCAATTCTCAGGTTCCACAAAAATAGGACTAGCAAACAGTTCCACGAAATACAGCTGTAACTCAGTGAGTTGAATTCACATATCACAATACAGTTTCTCAGAAAGCTTCTTTCTAATTTTTGTTTGAGTATATTTCCTTGTCATCGCAAGCTTCTTTGCACAAAGAAATATCCCATTGCAGATTTGAAGAAATGAGAGTTAGCAAACTGATCAATGAAAAGACATGTGTAATTCTGTGAGTTGGATTCGCACATCACAAAGCAGTTTCTCAGAACGGTTCTTTCCAGGTTTTATCTGTGGATATTTTCGTTTTCACCATAGCCTTAATGAGCTCCCAAATATCACATTGCAGTCTCCACGAAAATAGTATTAGCAAACGGCTTCATGAATACAAAGGTGGAGCTCTGTGTGATGAACTCACAGATCACATAGAAGTTTCCAAGAACGCTTCTTTTCAGTTTGTATCTGAAGATATTTTCTTTTTCACTGTAGCCCTCAATGTGCTCTCAAATATCACTTTGCAGATTCCAGGAGAATAGTGTTAGCAAACGCCTTCATGATCACAAACCTGGAACTCCGTGAGATGAATTCACAGATCACAAAGAAGTTTCTCAGAATATTTCTTTCTCGTTTTTATCTGATTATATTTCCTTTTCCACCATAGCCCTCAATGGGCTCCCAATTATCACTTTGCAGATTCCACGTGAAGAGTGTTAGCAAACAGCTTCATGAACAGAAAGGTGGATTTGTGTCAGATGAATTCACAAATCAGAAAGAAATTTCTAATAAAACTTCTTTGTCGATTTTATCTGAGGATGTTTCCTTTGGCCGTTTAGTATCCAAGCGATCGAAAATATCAGGTCTTACATTCCACAAAAATAGGTCTAGCAAACAGCTCCACGAAATATAGCTGTAACTCAGTGAGTTGAATTCACACATCACCAAGTAGTTTCTCAGAAAGCTACTATGTACTTTTTATCTGAAGATATTTCCTTTGTCACAGTAAGCTTGATTGTGGAAAGAAATATCCCACTGCAGATTTGGAGAAAACTGTGTTAGCAAACTGATCAATGAATAGAAAAGTGTAACTCTGTGAGTTGCATTCACACGTCACAATTCAGTTTCTCAGAACGCTTCTTTTCAGATTTTATCTGAAGATATTTCCTTTTTCACCATAGCCCTCAATGTGCTCCCAAATATCACTTTGCAGATTCCACGAGAAGAGTGTTAGCAAACAGCTACATGAAAAGAAAGGTGGAACTCTGTGAGATGAATTCACAGATCACAATGCAGTTTCTGAGAACGCTTCTTTTCAGTTTTTATCTGAAGATATTTCCTTTTTCACCATAGCCCTCAATGCGCTCCCAAATATCACTTAGAAGATTCCATGAGAAGAGTGTTAGCAAACAGCTACATGAACAGAAAGGTGGAATTCTGTGAGATGAATGCACAAGTCACACAGAAGTTTCTCAGAAGGCTTCCTTTCTGTTTGTATCTGAAGAGATTTCCTTTTTCACTGTAGCCGTCAATGCGCTCCCAAATATCACTTTGCAGATTCCACGAGAAGAGTGTTAGCAAATAGCTACATGAACAAAAAGGTGAAACTCTGGGAGATGAATTCAGAGATCAGAAAGACGTTTCTCAGAAAACTTCTTTCTCGTGTTTATCTGGGGATATTTCCTTGGGCTGTATACTCTTCAAAGCGATCCGAAATATCAATTCTCAGATTCCACAAAAATAGGACTAGCAAACAGTTCCACAAAATACAGCTGTAACTCAGTGAGTTGAATTCACACATCACAATACAGTTTCTCAGAAAGCTTCTTTCTAATTTTTGTTTGAGTATATCTCCTTGTCATCGCAAGCTTCTTTGCGCAAAGAAATATCCCATTGCAGATTTGAAGAAATGAGAGTTAGCAAACTGATCAATGAAAAGACATGTGTAACTCTGTGAGTTGGATTCGCACATCACAAAGCAGTTTCTCAGAACGGTTGTTTCCAGGTTTTATCTGTGGATATTTTCGTTTTCACCATAGCCCTAAGCGCTCCCAAACATCACATTGCAGTTTCCACGAAAATAGTGTTAGCAAACGGCTTCATGAATACAAAGGTGGAACTCTGTGTGATGAACTCACAGATCACATAGAAGTTTCTAGGAGCGCTTCTTTTCAGTTTGTATCTGAAGATATTTCCTTTTTCACTGTAGCCCTCAATGCGCTCTCAAATATCACTTTGCAGACTCCAGCAGAATAGTGTTAGGAAACGGCTTCATGATCACAAACCTGGAACTCCGTGAGATGAATTCACAGATTCCAAAGAAGTTTCTCAGAAAACTTCTTTCTCGTTTGTATTTGATTATATTTCCTTTCCCAGTATAGCCCTCAATGCGCTCCCAATTATCACTTTGCAGATTCCACGAGAAGGGTGTTAGCAAACAGCTTCATGAATAGAAAGGTGGAACTCTGTCAGATGAATTCACAGATCAGAAAGGAATTTCTCAGAAAACTTCTTTGTCGTTTTTACCTGAAGATATTTCCTTTGGCCGTATAGTATTCAATGTGATCGAAAATATCAGGTCTTAGATTCCACAAAACAGGTCTAGCAAACAGCTCCATGAAATACAGCTGTAACTCAGTGAGTTGAATTCACACATCACAAATCAATTTCTCAGAAAGCTACCTTCTATTTTTATCTGAAGATATTTCCTTTGTCACAGTAAGCTTGATTGTGCAAAGAAATATCCCACTGCAGATTTGAAGAAAACTGTGTTAGCAAACTGATCAATGAGTAGAAAAGTGTATCTCTGTGAGTTGCATTCACACGTCACAATGCAGTTTCTCAGAACGCTTCTTTTCAGTTTTTATCTAAAGATATTTCCTTTTTCACTATAGCCCTCAATGCGCTCCCAAATTTCACTTTGCAGATTCCAGGAGAATACTGTTAGCAAAGACAAACATGAACAGAAAGGTGGAACTCTGTGAGATGAATTCACGGATCACAATGCAGTTTCTGAGAACGCTTCTTTTCAGTTTTTATCTGAAGATATTTCCTTTTTCACTGTGTCCCTCAATGCACTCCCAAATATCAGTTTGCAGATTCCACCAGAAGAGAGTTAGCAAACAGATTCATGAACAGGAAGGTGGAACTCTGTCAGATGAATTCACAGATCATAAAGCTTTTTCAGAAAAAACTTCTTTCTCGTTTTTATTTCAGGATATTTCCTTTGGCCGTATAATATTTGAAGCGATCAAAAATATCAGATCTTAGATTCCAATAAAATAGGACTAGCAAACAGCTCCACGAAAAACAGCTGTAACTCAGTGAGTTGAATTCACACATCACAAAGCAGTTTCTCAGAAAGCTTCTTTCTACTTTTTGTTTGAGTATATCTCCTTGTCACCGCAAGCTTCTTTGCGAAAAGAAATATCCCATTGCAGCTTTGAAGAAAAGAGAGTTAACAAACTGATCAATGAAAAGACATGTGTAACTCTGTGAGCTGCATTCACACATCACAAAGCAGTTTCTCAGAAAGCTTCTTTCCAGATTTTCTCGGAGGATATTATCTTTTACACCAAAGCCCTAATGCCCTCCAAAATATCACTATGCAGTTTCCACGAGAACAGTGTTAGCAAACGGCTTCATGAACACAAAGGTGGAACTCTGTGAGATGATTTCACAGATCACAAAGAAGTTTCCAGAAAACTCCTTTATCGTTTTTATCTGATTATATTTCCTTCGCCAGTATAGCCCTCTATGCGCTCCCAATTATCACTTTGCAGATTCCAGGAGAAGAGTATCAGCAAATGACTTCATAAACAGAAAGGTGGAACTCTGTCAGATGAATTCACAGATCAGAAAGGAATTTCTCTGAAAACTTCTTTGTCATTTTTATCTGAGGATATTTCCTTTGGCCATACACTATTCAATGCGATCGAAAATATCAGGTCTTAGATTCCACAAAAACAGGTCTAGCAAACAGCTCCACGAAATACAGCTGTTACTTAGTGAGTTGAATTCACACATCACAAAGCAGTTTCTCAGAAAGCTACTTTCTACTTTTTATCTGAAGATATTTCCTTTGTCACCGTAAGCTTGATTGGGCAAAGAAATATCCCACTGCACATTTGGAGAAATCTGTGTTAGCAAACTGATCAATGAATAGAAAAGTGTAACTCTGTGAGTTGCATTCACACATCACAATGCAGTTTCTCACAACGCTTCTTTTCACTTTTTATCTGAAGATATTTCCTTTTTCACTTTAGCCCTCAATGTGCTCCCAAATATCACTAAGCAGATTCCACGAGAAGAGTGTTAGCAAACAGCTTCAGGAACAGGAAGGTGGAACTCTGTCAGAAGAATTCACAGATCAGAAGATTTCTCAGAAAACTTCTTTCTCGTTTTTATCTGAGGATATTTCCTTTGGCAGTACACTATTCAATGCGATCGAAAATATCAGGTCTTAGATTCCACTAAAACAAGACTAGCAAACAGCTCCAAGAAATACAGCTGTAACTTAGTGAGTTGAATTCACACATCACAAAGCAGTTTCTCAGAAAGCTTCTTTCTACTTTTTATCTGAAGATATTTCCTTTGTCACCATAAGCTAAATTGGACAAAGAAATATCCCATTGCAGATTTCAAGAAAACAGCATTGCAAAACTGATCAATGAACAGAAAAGTTTAACACTGTGAGTTGCATTCACATTTCACAATGCAGTCTCTCAGAATGCTTCTTTTCAGTTTTATCTGAAGATATTTCCTTTCTCACTGTAGCCCTCAATGCGCTCCCAAATATCACTTAGCAGATTCTACGAGAAGAGTGTTAGCAAACAGCTACATGAAGAGAAAGGTGGAACTCTGTGAGATGAATGCACAGATCACAATGCAGTTTCTCACAACGCTTCTTTTCAGTTTTTATCTGAAGATATTTCCTTTTTCAGTGTAGCCCTCAATGCGCTCCCAAATATCACTTTGCAGATTCCACGAGAAGAGTGTTAGCAAACAGCTACATGAACAGAAAGGTGAAACTCTGGGAGATGAATTCAGAGATCAGAAAGACATTTCTCAGAAAACGTCTTTCTCGTTTTTATCTGGGGATATCTCCTTGGGCTGTACACTCTTCAAAGTGATCCAAAATATCAGTTCTCAGATTCCACAAAAACAGGACTAGCAAATAGTTCCACGAAATACAGCTGTAACTCACTGAGTTGAATTCACACATCACAAAGCAGTTTCTCAGAAAGCTTCTTTCTACTTTTCATTTCGGTATATTTCCTTGTCACCGCAAGCTTCTTTGCACAAGGAAATATCCCATTGTAGATTTGAAGAAATGAGAGTTAGCAAACTGATCAATGAAAAGGCATGTGTAACTCTGTGTGTTGCATTCACACATCACAAAGCAGTTTGTCAGAACGGTTCTTTCCAGGTTTTATCTGTGGATATTTTCTTTTTCACCAGAGCCCTAATGAGCTCCCAAATATCACTTTGCAGTTTCCATGAGAACAGTGTTAGCAAACGGCTTCATGAACACAAAGGTGGAACTCTGTGAAATGAATTCACAGATCACAAAGAAATTTCTCAGAAAACTTCTTTCTCGTTTTTATCTGATTATATTTCCTTTTCCACCATAGCCTTAAATGCACTCCCAATTATCGCTTTGCAGATTCCATGAGAAGAGTGTTAGCAAACAGCTTCATGAACAGAAAGATGGAACTCTGTCAGATGAATTCACAGATCAGAAAGAAATTTCTCATAAAACTTCTTTGTCGTTTTTATCTGAGGATATTTCCTTTGGCCATACACTATTCAAAGCGATCGAAAATATCAGGTCTTAGTTTCCACAAAAACAGGTCTAGCAAACAGCTCCACGAAATATAGATGTAACTCAGTGAGTTGAATTCACACATCACAAAACAGTTTCTCAGAAAGCTTCTTTCTAGTTTTTAACTGAGGATATTTCCTTTGTCACCCTAAGCTTCATTGCACTCTGAAGCGTCCAATTACAGATTTCAAGGAAACAGTTTTAGCAAACTGATCAATGAAGAGGAAAGTGTATCTTTTTTAGTTGCATTCACACCTCACAATGCAGTTTCCCAGAACGCATCTTTCCAGTTTTTATCTGTGGATATTTCCTTTTTCACCAGAGGCCTCAATGCGCTCCCAAATGTCACTTTACAGATTCCACGAAAACAATGTTGGCACACTGCTAAGAGAAGGGAAAGGAGAATCTCTGTGTGATGAATTCACACATCAGAAAGGAAGTTCTCAGAAAGCTTCTTTCCACTTTTTATCTGAGGATAATTCCTTTTTCACCATTCGCCTCAATGTGCTCCCAAATATCACTCTACAGATTCCACGAAAACAGTGTTAGCAAACTACTTCATGAAGACTAAGTTGGAACTCTGTAGATGAATTCACATATCACAAAGAAGTTTCTCAGAAAGTTTCTTTCACATTTTTATCTGAGGATATTTCCTTTGTCCTTATACTCTTCAAAGCAATCCGAACTATCAGTTCTCAGATACCACAAAAACAAGGCTAGCAAACGGCTCCATGAAATACAGGTGTAAGTCAGTGAGTTCAATTCACACATCACAAAGCAGTTTCTCAGACAGCTTCTTTCTACTTTTTATCTGAGGATATTTCCTTTGTCACCCTAAGCTTCATTGTTATAAGAAGGATTCGATGTCAGATTTCAAGAAAACTGTGTTAGCAAACTGAACAAGGAAGAGGAAAGTGTATCTCTGTGAGTTGCATTCACACATCACAATGCAGTTTCTCAGAACGCTTCTTTCCAGTTTTTATCTGTGGATCTTTCCTTTTTCACCATAGGCCTCAATGCGCTCACAAATATCATTTTACAGATTCCACGAGAACAGTGTTAGCCAAAGGCTTCATGAAGAGAATGCTGTAACTGTGTGAGATGAATTCACACATCACAAAGAAGTTTCTTCGAAAGCTTCTTTCTCGTTTTTATCTGAGGATATTGCCTATGGCCGTATACTCTTCAAAGCGATCCGAAATATCAGTTCTCAGATTCCACAAAAATATTGCTAGCAAATGGCTCTAGGAAGTACAAGTGTAATTCAGTGAGTTGAATTCAAACATCACAAAGCAGTTTCTCACAAAGCTTCTTCCTAGTTTTTATCTGAGGATCTTTCCTTTGTCACCATAGGCTTCATTGCGCTAAGAAGTATCCGATTGCACATTTCAAGAAAACTGTGTAACCAAACGATCAAAGGACAGGAAACTGTGTATCTCTGTGAGTTGTATTCACACATCACAATGTAGTTCCTCAGAACGCTTCTTTCCAGTTTTTATCTGTGGATATTTACTTTTTGACCAGAGGCCTCAATGCAGTCCCATATATTACTTGACAGATTCCACGAAAACAATGTTAGCACACTGCTACAAGAAGGGAAAGGTGAATCTCTGTGTGATGAATTCACACATCAGAGAGCAAGTTCTCAGAAAGCTTCTTTATAGTTATTATCTGAGGATACTTCCTTTTTCACCATAGGCTTCAATGCGCTCCCAAATATCACTTTGCAGATTTCAGGAGAACAGGGTGATCAAACGGTTTAATGAAGAATAAGTTGTAACTCTGTGAGATGAATTCATATATCCCAAAGTAGTTTATCAGAGAGTGTCTTTCACTTTTTTATCTGAGGATATTTCCTTCGTTCTTATGTTCTTCAAAGCAACCTCAAAAATCAGTTCTCAGATTCCACAAAAAAAGAGCTAACAAACGGCTCCATGAAATACAGGTGTAACTCAGTGAATTAAAATCACACATCACAAAGCAGTTTCTCAGAAAGCCTCCTTCTAGTTTTTATCTGAGGATATTTCCTTTGTCACCCTAAGCTTCATGCCACTCAGAAGCGTCTGGTTACAGATTTCAAGAAAACTGTGTTAGCAAACTGATCAATGAACAGGAAAGTGTATCTCTGTTAGTTGCATTCACACATCACAATGCAGTTTCCCAGAACGCATCTTTCCAGTTTTTATCTGTGGATATTTCCTTTTTCACCAGAGGCCTCGATGAGCTCCCAAATATCACTTTACAGATTCCACGATAAGAATGTTGGCAAACTGGTAACCGAAAGGAAAGGAGAATATCTGTGTGTTAAATTCACACATCTGAAAGCAAGTTCTTAGAAAGCTTCTTTCTAGTTCTTTTCTGAGGAAACTTCCTTTTTCACCATATGCCTCAATGCGCTCCCAAATATCACTTTGCAGATTCCACGAAAACAGGTTAGCAAATTGCTTCATGAAGACTAAGTTGGAACACTGTGAGATGAATTCATATATCATAAAGAAGTTTCTCAGAAAGCTTCTTTCACCTTTTTATCTGAGGATATTTCCTTTGTCCTTATACTCTTCAAAGCAATCCGAACTATCAGTTCTCAGATACCACAAAAACAACGCTAGCAAACGGCTCCATGAAATACAGGTGTAAGTCAGTGAGTTGAATTCACACATCACAAAGCAGTTTCTCAGAAAGCTTCTTTCTACTTTTTATCTGAGGATATTTCCTTTGTCACACTAAGCTTCATTGGGCTAAGAAGTATCCGATGGCAGATTTCAGGAAAACTGTGTAAGCAAACTGATCAATGAAGAGGAAAGTGTATCTCTGTGAGTTGCATTCACACATCACAATGCAGTTTCTCAAAACGCTTCTTTTCAGTTTTTATCTGAAGATATTTCGTTTTTCACCATAGGCCTCAATGCCCTCACAAATATCACTTTACAGATTCCACGAGAACAGTGTTAGCAAAAGGATTCATGAAGAGAAAGGTGTAACTGTGTGAGATGAATTCACACATCACAAAGAAGTTTCTTAGAAAGCTTCTTTCTCATTTTTATCTGAGGATATTTCCTATGGCCGAATACTCTTCAAAGCGATCCAAAATAACAGTTCGCAGATTCCACAAACACTTTGCTAGTAAACGGCTCTATGTAATACAGGTGTAATTCAGTGAGTTGAATTCACACATTACAAAGCAGTTTCTCAGAAAGCTTCTTCCTAGTTTTTATCTGAGGATCTTTCCTTTGTCACTGTAGGCTTCATTGCGCTAAGAAGGATCCGATGGCAGATTTCAAGAAAACTCTGTTAGCAAACTGATCAATGAAGAGGAAAGTGTATCTCTGTGAGTTGCATTCACACATCACAGTGTAGTTTCTTAGAACGCTTCTTTCCAGTTTTTATATGTGGATTTCCTCTTTCACCATAGGCCTCAAAATGCACATAGTTACACTTTTCTTTTCATTGGTCACTTTGCTACCTCTGTTTCCTTGAAATCTGCAATGGCATATCGCTTAGCGAAGTGAAGTTTACGTGGACAAAGAAACATCCTCAAATAAAAACGAGAAAGAAGCTTTCTGAGAAATTTCTTTCTGTTCTGTGAATTCTTCTCTCAGAGTTCCAGCTTTCTGTTCATGAAGCTGTTTGCCAGTACTGTTCTCATGGTATCTGTAAAGAGATATTTGGGAGCACATTGAGGGCTATGGTGGAAAAGGAGATATAATCAGATAAATACGAGAAAGAAGGCTTGTGAGAAATTTCTTTCTGTTCTGTGAAATCACCTCACAGAGTTCCGCCTTTCTGTTCAGGAAGCTCTTTGCTAACACTGTTCTCGTGGAATCTGCAAAGTGATATTTGGGAGCACATAGAGGGCTATGGTGGGAAAGAAAATATCCTCAGATAAAAAGGACAAAGAAGCTTACTGAGAAACTTCTTTGTGATCTGTGAATTCATCTCACAGAGTTCCACCTTTCTGTTTATGAAGTAGTTTGCTAACACTGTTCTCCTGGAAATTGCAAAGTGATATTTGGGAGTGCATTGAGGGCTACGGTGAAAAAGGAACTATGCTCACATAAAAACTGCAAAGAAGTGTTCTGAGAAAGTGCTTTGTGACGTGTGAATGTGACTCACAGAGCTACACTTTTCTTTTTATTGATCACTTTTCTAACTCTGTTTTCTTGAAATCTGCAATGGGATATTTCTTAGTGCAACGAAGCTTACTGTGACAAAGGAAATACCCTCAGATAAAAAGTAGACAGAAGCTTTCTGAGAAACTGCTTCGTAATGTGTGAATTCAACTCACTGAGTTACACCTGTATTTCCTGGAGCCATTTGCTGGCCCTGTTTGTCTGGAATCTGAGAACTGAATTTTCGGATGGCTTAGAGGCTATATGGCCAAGGGAATATCCTCAGATAAAAACGAGAAGGAAGTTTTCTGAGAAATTTCTTTCTGTTCTGTGAATTCATCTCACAGAGTTCCATCTTTCTGTTCATGAAGCTGCTTGCTAATACTGTCCTTGTGGAATCTGCAAAGAGTTATTTGGGAGCGCATTGAGGGCTATGGTGGAAAAGGAAATATAACAAAATAAAAAGGATAAAGAAGCTTTTTGGGAAACTTCTCTGTGATCTGTGAATTCATCTCACAGAGTTCCACCATTCTGTTCATGAAGCCGTTTGCTAACACTGTTCTCGGGGAATCTGCAAAGTGCTATTTGGGAGTGCATTTAAGGCTATGGTGGAAAAGGATACATCCTCAGATAAAAACAATAAAGAATCTTTCTGAGAAACTTCTATGTGATCTGTGAATTCTTCTCACAGAGTTCCACCTTTCTGTTCATGCAGCCGTTTGCTAACACTGTTCTCGTGGAAACTGCAAAGTGATATTTGGGAGCGCACTGAGGGCTACGGTGAAAAAGGAAATAACCTCAGATAAAAACTGGAAAGAAGCATTCTGAGAAACTGCTTCATGACATGTGAATGCAACTCACAGAGTTACACTTTTCATTGATCAGTTTGCTAACTCTGTTTTCTTGAAATCTGCAATGGGATATTTCTTAGTGCAATGAAGCTTACGGTGACAAACGAAATATCCTCAGATAAAAAAGTACAAAGAAGCTTTCTGAGAAACTACTTTGTGATGTGTGAATTCGTCTCACAGAGATACACTTTCTTTTCATGGAGCAGTCTTTTACCACTGTCTTTGGGGAATCTGAGAAGGGTTACTTTGGATCGCTTTGAAGCCTGCACTCATAAAGGAAATACCCTCATTTAAAAACATGAAAGAAGCTTTCTGAGAAACTGCTTTGTGATGTGTGAATTCAACTCATTGACCTCAACCTGTATTTCTTGGAGCTGTTTGCTAACACTGTTGTTGTGGAATCTGAAAACTGATATTTCGGATCGCTTTGATGACTATACAGAAAAAGGACATATCGTCAGATAAAACGAGAAGAAACTTTTCTGAGAAATTTCTTTCTGTTCTGTGAATTCATCTCACAGAGTTCCACCTTTCTGTTCATGAAGCTGTTTGCTAACACTGTTCTCGTGGAATCTGCAAGGTGATATTTGGAAGCGCATTGAGGGCTGCGGTGGAAAAGTAAATATTATCAGATAAAAACGAGAAAGAAGCTTTCTGAGAAACTTCTTTGTGATCTGTGAATTCTTCTCACCGAGTTCCACCTTTCTGTTCATGAAGCCATTTGCTAACACTGTTCTCGTGGAACATGCAAAGTGATATTTGGGAGCGCATTGAGGTCTACGGTGAAAAAGAAAATATCCTCAGATAAAAACCGGAAAGAAGCATTCTGAGAAACTGCTTTGTGACGTGGGAATGCAACGCACATAGATAGACTTTTCTTCTCATTGATCACTTTGCTACCTATGTTTTCTTGAAATCTGCAATGGTATATCTCAGCGAATTGAAGCTTACGTTGACAAAGGAAATATCCTCAGATAAAAACGAGCAAGAAGTTTTCTGAGAAATTTATTTTTGTTCTGTGAATTCTTCTCTCAGAGTTCCACCTTTCTGTTCATGAAGCTGCTTGCCAATACTGTTCTCGTGGAATCTGCAAAGAGATATTTGGGAGCACATTGAGAGCTATGGTGGAAAAGGAGGTATAATCAGATGAAAACGAGAAAGAAGGTTTCTGAGAAATTTATTTCTGTTCTGTGAAATCATCTCACAGAGTTCTACCTTTCTGTTCATGAAGTTCTTTGCTAACACTGTTCTCGTGGAATCTGCAAAGTGATATTTGGGAGTGCATTGAGGGATATGGTGGAAAAGAAAATATCCTCAGATACAAAGAAAAAGGAAGCTTACTGAGAAACTTCTTTGTGATCTGTGAATTCATCTCACAGAGTTCCACCTTTCTGTTCATGAAGTTGTTTGCTAACACTATTCTCATGGAAACTGCAAAGTGATATTTGGGAGCGCATTGAGGGCTATGGTGGAAAAGAAAATATACCAGATAAAAACGAGAAAGAAGCTTTCTGCGAAACTTCTTTGTGATCTGTGAATTCATCTCGCAGAGTTCCACCTTTCTGTTCTTGATGCCATTTGCTAACGCTGCTCTCGAGGAAACTGCAAAGTGTTATTTGGGAGCGCATTGACGGCTATGGTGAAAAAGAAAATATCCTCAGATAATAACAGGAAAGAAGCATTCTGAAAAACTGCTTTGTGAGAATGCTATTCACATAGTTACACTTTTCATTGATCACTTTGCTACCTCTGTTTTCTTGAAATCTGCAATGGCATATCTCTTAGTGAAATGAAGCTTACGTTAACAAAGGAAATATCCTCAGATAAAAACGAGAAAGAAGTTTTCTGAGAAATTCTTTTTGTATGGCAATATTTCCTATTTCACCATAGCCCTCCGTGCACTCCCAAATATCGCTTTGCAGATTCCCCAAAAGGAGTGTTAGCAAACTGCTTTAAGAAGACTAAGTTTTAACTCTGTGAGATGAATCCATATATGAAAAAGAAGTTTCTCAGAAAGCTTCCTTCACGTTTTTAATTGAGGATATTTCCTTTATCAGGATAGGCCTCAATGCGATCCAAATTATCCCTTCTCAGATTCCCCAAAGACATTGATAATAGACTGCTCCATGAAACGAAAGTGTAACTCTGTGAGATGAATCACACATCACAAAGCAGTTTCTCAGAAAGCTTCTTTCTAATTTTTACCTGAGGATATTTGCTTTGTCACCATTAGCTTTATTACACTAAGAAATATCCCATTGTAGATTTTAAGGAAACAGTGTTAGCAAACTAAACGATGAAAACAAAAGTGAAACTCTGTGAGTGGCATTCACATGTCAGAATGTAGCTTCTCCGAATGCTTCTTTCCAGTTTTTATCTGACGATATTTCTTTTTTCATCATAGCCCTCAATGTGCTCCCAAACATCGCTTTGCAGATTCCCCAAAAGGAGTATTACCAAATTTTCTCATGAAGACTAAGTTGTAACTCTATGCTATGAATCCACAAATCACAAAGAAGTTTCTCAGAAATCTTCTTTCATGTTTTTAATTGAGGATATTTCCTTTACCAGGATAGCCCTCAGTGCGATCCAAAGTATCCCTTCCCAGATTCCCCAAAGACAGTGGTAATAGACTGCTCCATGAAATGAAAGTGTAACTCTGTGAGATGAATTCACATATCACAAAGCAGTTTCTCAGAAAGCTTCTTTCTAGATTTTACTTGAGGATATTTCCTTGGTCACCATTAGCTTCATTGCCCATTTGAAATATACCATTGCAGATTTCAAGGAAACAGTGTTAGCAAACTAAACAAAGAAAACAAAAGTGTAACTCTGTGAGTTGCATTCACATGTCATAATGCAGTATCTCAGAACGCTTCTTTCCAGTTGTTATCTGACGATATTTCATTTTTCACCATAGCCCTAAATGTGCTCCCAAATATCGCTTTGCAGATTCCCCGAAAACACTGCTAGCAAACTGCTTCATGAACTAAGCTTTAACTCTGTGAGATGAAGCCACATATCAAAAAGAAGTTTCTCAGAAAGCTTCTCTCATGTTTTTAATTGAGGATATTTCCTTTATCAGGATAGGCTTCAATGTGATCCAAATTATCCCTTCTCAGATTCCACAAAGCCAGTGGTAATAGACTGCTCCATGAAACGAAAGTGTAACTCTGTGAGATGAATCACACATCACAAAGCAGTTTCTCAGAAAGCTTCTTTCCAGTTTTTACCTGAGGATATTTACTTTGTCACCGTAAGCTACATTGCACTAAGAAATATCCCATTGCAGATATTAAGGAAACAGTGTTAGCAAACTAAACAATGAAAACGAAAGTGTAACTCTGTGAGTTTCATTCACAGGTCACAATGCAGTTTCTCAGAATGCTTCTTTTCAGTTTTTATCTGACGATATTTCCTTTTTCACCACAGACCTCAATTTGCTCCGAAATATCACTTTACAGGATCCCCGAAAGTAGTGTTACCAAACTGTCTCATGAAGATTAAGTTGTAACTCTGTGCGATGAATTCACATATCACAAAGAAGTTTTTCAGAAAGCCTCTTTCATGTTTTTAATTGAGGATATTTCCTTTTTCAGGATAGCCCTCAATGCGATCCAAAATATCCCTTTCAGAATCCCCAAGACAGTGGTAATAGACTGCTCCATGAAACGAAAGTGTAACTCTGTGAGATGAATTCACACATCACAAAGCGGTTTCTCAGAAAGCTTCTTTCTAGATTTTAGGTGAGGATATTTACTTGGTCACTGTAAGCTTCATTGCAGTAAGAAATATCCCATAGCAGATTTTAAGGAAAGAGCGTTAGGAAACTAAACAATGAAAATAAAAGTGTAACTCTGTGAGTTGCATTCACATGTCACAATGCACTTTCTCACAACGCTTCTTTCCAGTTTTTATCTGATGTTATTTCCTTTTTCACCGTAGCCCTCAATGCGCTCCAATTATTGCTTTGCAGATTCCCCGAAAGTAGTGTTGGCAAACTGCTTTATGAAGACTAAGTTGTACCTCTGTAAGATGAATCCACATATCACAAAGAAGTTTCTCAGAAAGTTTCTTTCACGTTTTTAACTGAGGTTATTTCCTTTTTCAGGATAGGCCTCAATGCGATCCAAATTATCCCTTCTCTGATTCCCCAAAGACAGTGGTAATTGACTGCTCCATGAAACGAAAGTGTAACTCTGTGAGATAAATTCACACATCACTAAGCACTTTCTCAAAAGCTTCTTTCTGGTTTTTTCCTGAGGATATTTTGTTTGTCACCATTAGCTTCATTGACCATTTGAAATATACCATTGCAGATTTCAAGGAAACAGTGTTAGCAAACTACACAAAGAAAACAAAAGTGTAACTCTGTGAGTTGCATTCACAGGTCACAATGCAGTTTCTCAGAATGCTTCTTTCCAGTTTTTATCTGACGATATTTCATTTTTCACCATAGCCCTCAATGCGCTCCCAAATATCGCTTTGCAGATTCCCCGAAAGTTGGGTTAGGAAACTGTTTCATGAAGACAAAGTTATAACTCTGTGAGATGAATTCACACACCACAAAGCAGTATCTCAGGAAGCTTCTTTCTACTTTTTATCTGAGGATATTTCCTTTGTCGCCGTAGGCTTCATTGCACTAAGAAGTATCCGATGGCAGATTTCAAGGAAACTCTGTTAGCAAACTGATCAATGAGGAGGAAAGTGCATCTCTGTGAGTTTCATTCAAACATCACAATGTAGTTTCTCAGAACGCTTCTTTCCAGTTTTTATCTGTGGACATTTCCTTTTTCACCATACGCCTCAATGCGCTCTCATATATCACTTTACAGATTCCACAAGAACAGAGTTAGCAAAAGGCTTCATGAAGAGAAAGGTGTAACTGTGTGAGATGAATTCACACATCACAAAGAAGTTTCTTAGAAAGCTTCTTTCTCGTTTTTAACTGAGGATATTTCCTATGGCCGTATACTCTTCAAAGCGATCCAAAATATCTGTTCTCAGATTCCACCAAAACATTGCTAGCAAACGGCTCTAAGAAATACAGGTGTAATCAGTGAGTTGAATTCACACATCACAAAGCAGTTTCTCAGAGAGCTTCTTTCTACTTTTTATCTGAGGATATTTCCTTTGTCACTGTAAGCTTCATTGCGCTAAGAAGTATCCAATGGCAGATTTCAATAAAACTTTGTTAGCAAACTGATCAATGAGGAGGAAAGTGTATCTCTGTGAGTTGCATTCACACATCACAATGTAGCTCCTCAGAACGCTTCTTTCCAGTTTTTATCTGTGTACATTTCATTTTTGACCAGAGACCTCAATGCGCTCCCATATATCACCTGACAGATTCCACGAAAACAGTGTTAGCACACTGCTACAAGAAGGGAAAGGTGAATCTCTGTGTGATAAATTCACACATCAGAAAGAAAGTTCTCAGAAAGCTTCTTTGTAGTTATTTTCTGAAGATACTTCCTTTTTCACCATAGACCTCAAAGCGCTCCCAAATATCACTTTGTAGATTCCAGGAGAACAGTGTGAGCAAACTGCTTAATGAAGAATATGTTGTAACTCTGTGAGATGAA
>NW_012098766.1:201598-204880 GCF_000951045.1 Mandrillus leucophaeus
GAAAGGAGAATCTCTGTGTGATGAATTCACACATCAGAAAGCAAGTTCTCAGAAAGCTTCTTTCTAGTTCTTATCTGAGGATACTTCCTTTTTCATCATACGCCTCCGTGTTCTCCCAAATATCACTTTGCAGATTCCACGAAAACAGTGTTAGCAACTGTTTTATGAAGACTAAGTTGGAACTCTGTGAGATGAATTCACATATCACAAAAAAGTTTCTCAGAAAGCTTCTTTCACCTTTTTATCTGAGGATATTTCCTTTGTCCTTATACTCTTCAAAGCGATCTGAACTATCAGTTCTCAGATACCACAAATACAAGGCTAGCAAACGGCTCCATGAAATACAGGTGTAAGTCAGTGAGTTCAATTCACACATCAAAAGCAGTTTCTCAGAAAGCTTCTTTCTACTTTTTTTCTGAGGATATTTTCTTTGTGACCCTAAGCTTTATTGCGCTAAGAAGTATCCGATGGCAGACTTCAAGAAAACTGCGTTAGCAAACTGATCAATGAAGAGGATAGTTTATCTCTGTGAGTTGCATTCACACATCACAATGTAGTTTCTCAGAACGCTTCTTTCCAGTTTTTATCTGTAGATATTTCCTTTTTCACCATAGGCCACAATGCGCTCCCAAATAACACTTTACAGATTTCACGAGAACAGTGTTAGCAAAAGGCTTCATGAAGAGAAAGGTGTAACTATGTGAGATGAATTCACACATCACAAAGAAGTTTCTTTGAAAGCTTCTTTCTCGTTTTTATCTGAGGATATTGCCTATGGCCGTATACTCTTCAAAGTGATCCGAAATATCTGTTCTCAGATTCCACAAAAACATTGCTGGCAAATGGCTCTAAGAAATACAGGTGTAATTCAGTGAGTTGAATTCACACATCACAAAGCAGTTTCTCAGAGAGCTTCTTCCTAGTTTTTATCTGAGGATCTTTCCTTTGTCACCATAGGCTTCATTGCACTAAGAAGGATCCGATGGCAGATTTCAAGAAAACTTTGTTAGCAAACTGATCAATGAAGAGGAAAGTGTATCTCTGTGAGTTGCATTCACACATCACAATGTAGTTTCTCAGAACGCTTCTTTCAGATTTTATCTGTGGATATTTCCTTTTTCACCAGAGGCCTCAGTGTGCTCCATATACCACTTTACAGATTCTATGAAAACAATGTTAGCACACTGCTATAAGAAGGGAAAGGTGAATCTCTTTGTGATGAATTCATACCTCAGAAAGTAAGTTCTCAAAAAGCTTCTTTGTAGTTATTTTCTGAGGATATTTCCTTTTTCACCATAGGCATCAATGTGCTCCCAAATATCACTTTGCAGATTTCAGGAGAACAGTGTGAGCAAACTGCTTAATGAAGAATAAGTTGTACTTCCTGAGAAGAATTCATATATCACAAAGAAGTTTCTCAGAAAGCGTCTTTCCCTTTTTTATCTGAGAATATTTCCTACGTCCTTATATTCTTTGAAACGATCTGAAAAATCAGTTCTCAGATTTCACAAAAAAGGGCTAGAAAATGGCTCCATGAAATACAGGTGTAACTCAGTGAATTGAAACCACACATCACAAAGCAGTTTCTCAGAAACCTTCTTTCTAGTTTTTATCTGAGGATATTTCCTTTGTCACCCTACGCTTCATTGCACTCGGAAGCATCCAGTTACAGATTTCAAGAAAACTGTGTTAGCAAACTGATCAATAAAGAGGAAAGTGTATCTCCGTCAGTTGCATTCACACATCACAATTCAGTTTCCCAGAATGCATCTTTCCAGTTTTTATCTATGGATATTTACTTTTTCACCAGAGGCTTCATTGAGCTCCCAAATATCACTTTACAGATTCCACGAAAAGAGTGTTGGCAAACTGCTAAGAGAAGGGAAAGGGGAATCTCTGTGTGATGAATTCACACATCAGAAAGCAAGTTCTCAGAAAGCTTCTTTCTAGTTCTTATCTGAGGATACTTCCTTTTTCACCACATGCCTCAGTGTGCTTCCAAATATCACTTTGCAGATTCCACGAAAACAGTGTTAGCAAACTGATTCCTGAAGAACAAGTTGGAACTCTGTGAGATGAATTCACATATCACAAAGAAATTTCTCAGAAAGTTTCTTTCACGTTTTTATCTGGGGATATTTCCTTTGTCCTTATACTCTTCAAAACGATCCGAACTATCAGTTCTCAGATACCACAAATACAAGGCTAGCAAACGGCTCCACGAAATACAGGTGTAAGTCAGTGAGATGAATTCACACATCACAAAGCCTTTTCTCAGAAAACTTCTTTCTACTTTTTTTCTGAGGATATTTTCTTTATGACCCTAAGCTTCATTGCACTAAGAAGTATCCAATGGCAGATTTCAAGGAAACTGCGTTAGCAAACTGATCAACAAAGAGGAAAGTGTATCTCTGTGAGTTGCATTCACACATCACAATGCAGCTTCTCAGAACGTTTCTTTCCAGTTTTTATCTGTGGATATTTCCTTTATCACCATAGGCCTCAATGCGCTCCCAAATATCACTTTACAGATTCCATGAGAACAGTGTTAACAAAAGGCTTCATGAAGAGTAAGGTGTAACGGTGTGAGATGAATTCACACATCACAAAGAAGTTTCTTCGAAAGCTTCTTTCTCGTTTTTATCTGAGGATATTGCCTATGGTCGTATACTCTTCAAAGCTATCCGAAATACCAGTTCTCGGATTCCACAAAAACATTGCTAGCAAATGGCTCTATGAAATACAGGTGGAATTCAGTGAGTTGAATTCACACATCACAAAGCAGTTTCTCAGAGAGCTTCTTTCTACTTTTTATCTGAGGATATTTCCTTTGTCGCCGTAGGCTTCATTGCGCTAAGAAGGATCCGATGGCAGATTTCAAGAAAACTTTGTTAGCAAACTGATCAATGAAGCGGAAAGTGTATCTCTCTGAGTTGCATTCACACATCACAATGTAGATTCTCAGAATGCTTCTTTCCAGTTTTTATCTGTGGATATTTCCTTTTTCACCAGAGGCCTCAATGCGCTCCCATATATCACTTGACAGATTCCATGAAAACAGTGTTAGCACACTGCTACAAGAAGGGAAAGGTGAATCTCTGTGTGATGAATTCACACATCAGAAAGAAAGTTCTCAGAAAGCTTCTTTGTAGTTATTTTCTGAGGATACTTCCTTTTTCACCATAGGCCTCAAAGCGCTCCCAAATATCACTTTGTAGATTCCAGGAGAACAGTGTGAGCAAACTGCTTAATGAAGAATATGTTGTAACTCTGTGAGATGAA
>NW_012098766.1:205805-208256 GCF_000951045.1 Mandrillus leucophaeus
TGAATTCAAACATCACAAAGCAGTTTCTCAGAGAGCTTCTTTCTAGTTTTTATCTGAGGATATTTCCTTTGTCACTGTAAGCTTCATTGCACTAAGAAGTATTCGATTGCAGATTTCAAGAAAACTGTGTTAGCAAACTGATCAATGAAGAGGAAAGTGTATCTCTGTGAGTTGCATTCACACATCACAATGTAGTTTCTCAGAATGCTTCTTTCCAGTTTTTATCCGTGGATATTTCCTTTTTCACCAGAGGCCTCAATGCGCTGCCATATATCACTTGACAGAATCCACGTAAACAGTGTTAGGTCACTGCTACAGAAGGGAAAGGTGAATTTCTGTGAGATGAATTCACACATCAGAAAGCAAGTTCTCAGAAAGCTTCTTTGTAGTTATTATCTGAAGATATTTCTTTTGTCACCATAAGCTTCATTGCGCTAAGAAGGATCCGATGTTAGATTTCAAGAAAACTGTGTTAGCAAACTGATCAATGAAGAGGAAAGTGTATCTCTGTGAGTTGAATTCACGCATCACAATGCAGTTTCTCAGAACTCATCTTTCCAGTTTTTATTAGTGGATATTTACTTTTTCACCATAGGCCTGGATGCACTCCCAAATATCACTTTACAGATTCCACGAGAACAGTGTTAGCAAAAGGCTTCATGAAGAGAAAGGTGTAAACTGTGTGAGATGAATTTACACATCACAAAGAAGTTTATTTCCAGTTTTTATCGGTGGATATTTCTTTTTACCGTTGGGCTCAATGCACTCCCATATATCACTTTACAGATTCCACGAAAACAGTATCAGCACACTGTTAGAAGAAGGGAAAGGTGAATCTCTGTGTGATGAATTCACACATCAGAAAGAAAGTTCTCAGAAAGCTTCTTTCTAGTTATAATCTGAGGATACTTCCTTTTTCATCATGGGCCTCAATTCGCTCCCAATTATCACTTTGCAGATGCCATGAGAACAGTGTTAGCAAACTGCTTCATGAAGACTAAGTTGAAACTCTGTGAGATGAATTCACATATCACAAAGAAGTTTCTCAGAAAGCTTTTTTCACGTTTTTATCTGAGGATATTTCCTTTGTCCTTATACTCTACAAACCGATCCGAACTATTAGTTCTCAGATACCACAAATACAAGGCTAGCAAACGGCTCCACGAAATACAGGTGTAAGTCAGTGAGTTGAATTCACACATCACAAAGCAGTTTCTCGAAAGTTTTTCCTACTTTTTATCTGAGGTTATTTCCTTTGTCACCCTAAGCTTTATTGTGCTAAGAAGGATCCAATGGAGATTACAAGAAAACTGTCTTAGTAAACTGATCAATGAAGTGGAGAGTGTATCTCTGTGAGTTGCATTTCACGTCACAATGCAGATTCGGAGAACTTTTCTCTCCAGTTTTTATCTGTGTATATTTCCTCTTTCACCACAGGCCTCAAAATGCACATAGTTACACATTTCTTTTCATTGATCACTTTTTTACCTCTGTTTCCTTGAAATCTGCAATGGCATATCTCTTAGCGAAATGAAGCTTGCATTGACAAAGGAAATATCCTGAGATAAAAACGAGAAAGAATCTTTCTGAGAAATTTCTTTCTTTTCTGTGAATTCATCACACAGAGTTCCACCTTGCTTTTCATGAAGCTCTTTGCTAACCCTGTTCTCGTGGAATCTGCAAAGTGATATTTGGGAGTGCATAGAGGGCTATGGTGGAAAAGAAAATATCCTCAGATAAAAATGAGAAAGAAGCTTACTGAGAAATTTCTTTGTGATCTGTAAATTCATCTCACAGAGTTCTACCTTTCTGTTCATGAAGTAGTTTGTTAACACAGTTCTCGTGGAAACTGCAAAGTGATATTGGGAGCGCACTGAGGCTATGGTGAAAAAGGAAATATTCTCAGATAAAAACTGGAAAGAAACGTTCTGAGAAAGTGCTTTGTGACGTGTGAATGCAACTCACAGAGTTACACTTTTCTTTTTATTGATCATTTTGTCAACTCTGTTTTCTTGAAATCTGCAATGGGATTTTTCTTAGCACAGTGAAGCTTTGTGTGACAAAGAAAATACTCTCAGATAAAAAGTAGAAGGAAGCTTTCTGAGAAACTGCTTTGTGATGTGTGAATTCAACTCACTGAGTTACACCTGTATTTCCTGGAGTCGTTTGCTAGCCCTGTTTTTCTGGAATCTGAGAATTGATATTTTGGATGTCTTTGAAGACTATACGGCCAAAGGAAATACCCTCAGATACAAGCGAGAAGGAAGTTTTCTGAGAAATTTCTTTCTGTTCGTGAATTCATCTCACAGAGTTTCACCTTTCTGTTCATGAAGCTGCTTGCTAATACTGTTGTTACGGAATCTGCAAAGAGATATTTGGGGGCGCATTGAGGGCTACGGTGGAAAAGGAAATATAACAAGATAAAAAGGAGAAAGAAGCTTTCTGAGAAAC
>NW_012098766.1:208586-210300 GCF_000951045.1 Mandrillus leucophaeus
GAGAAACTGCTTTGTGATGTGTGAATTCGTCTCACAGAGATACACTTTCTTTTCATGGAGCAGTCTTTTACCACTGTGTTTGGGGAATCTGAGAACGGTTACTTTGGATCTTTTTGAAGCCTTCACTCATAAAGGAAAAACCTCATTTAAAAACATGAAGGAAGCTTTCTGAGAAACTTCTTTCTATCTGTGAATTCACTTCACAGAGTTACAACTTGGTCTTCATGAAGCAGTTTGCTAACACTGATTCTTGGAATCTGCAAAGTGATATTTGAAAGTGTTTTGAGGCCTTTGGTGAAAGAGGAAATCTCTACATATAAAAATTGGAGAGAAGCGTTCTGAGCAACTGCATTGTGATGTGTGAATGCAACTCACAGAGCTACACTTTTCTCTTCATTGATCAGTTTGCTAACTCTGTTTTTTTGAAATCTGCAATGGCATATTTCTTAGCACAAAGAAGCTTACGGTGACAAAGGAAATATCCTCAGATAAAAAGTAGAAAGAAGCTTTCTGAGAAACTACTTTGTGACGTGTGAACTCAACTCACTGAGTTACAGCTGTATTTCGTGGAGCCGTTTGCTAGACTTGTTGTTGTGGAATCTGAGAACTGATATTTTGGATCGCTTTGAAGACTATACAGCCAAAGGAAATATCCTCAGATAAAAACGAGAAGGAAGTTTTCTGAGAAATTTCTTTTTGTTCTGTGAATTCTTCTCTCAGAGTTCCACCTTTTTGTTCATGAAGCTGCTTGCTAATACTGTTCTCGTGGAATCTGCAAAGTGATATTTGGGAGCACATTGAAGGCTATTGTGGAAAAGGAAATATTATCAGATAAAAACGAGAAAGAAGTTTCTGAGAAAATTCTTTGTGATCTGTGAATTCATCTCACAGAGTTCCACTTTTCTGTTCATGAAGCCGTTTGCTAAAACTGTTCTCGTGGAAACTGCAAAGTGATATTTGGGAGCGGGGCTATGGTGAGAAAGAAAATATCCTCAGATAAAAACCGGAAAGAAGCATTCTGAGAAACTGCTTTGTGACGTGTGAATGTAATGCACATAGTTACACTTTTCTTTTCATTGATCACTTTGCTACCTCTGTTTTCTTGAAATCTGCAATGGCATATCTCTTAGCGAAATGAAGCTTACGTTGACAAAGGAAATATCCTCAGATAAAAACGAGAAAGAAGTTTTCTGAGAAATTTCTTTTTGTTCTGTAAATTCTTCTCACAGAGTTCCACCTTTCTGTATACGAAGCTGCTTCCTAATACTGTTCTCATGGAATCTGCAAAGAGATATTTGGGAACGCATTGAAGGCTACGGTGGAAAAGGAGATATAATCATATAAAAACGAGAAAGAAGCTTTCTGAGAAATTTCTTTCTGTTCTGTGAATTCTTCTCACAGAGTTCCACCTTTCTGTTCAAGAAGCTCTTGGCTAACACAGTTCTCGTGGAATCTGCAAAGTGATATTTGGGAATGCATAGAGGGATATGGTGGAAAAGAAAATATCCTCAGATAAAACCGAGAAAGAAGCTTACTGAGAAACTTCTTTGTGATCTGTAAATTCATCTCACAGAGTTCCAACTTTCTGTTCATGAAGTAGTTTGCTAACACTGTTCTCGTGGAAATTGCAAAGTGATATTTGGGAGCGCATTGAGGGCTACGGAGAAAAAGGAAATATGCTCAGATAAAAACTGGAAAGAAACGTTCTGAGAAA
>NW_012098766.1:211400-229441 GCF_000951045.1 Mandrillus leucophaeus
GAGAAACTGCTTTGTGATGTGTGAATTCGTCTCACAGAGATACACTTTCTTTTCATGGAGCAGTCTTTTACCACTGTGTTTGGGGAATCTGAGAAGGGTTACTTTGGATCGCTTTGAAGTCTTCACTCATAAAGGAAATATCTTCATTTAAAAACACGAAAGAAGCTTTCTGAGAAACTTCTTTCGATCTGTGAATTCATCTCACACAGTTACAACTTAGTCTTCATGAAGCAGTTTGCTAACACTGATTTCTTGGAATCTGCAAAGTGATATTTGAAAGTGTTTTGAGGCCTTTGGTGAAAGAGGAAATATCCACATATAAAAATTGGAGAGAAGCGTTCTGAGAAACTGCATTGTGACGTGTGAATGCAACTCACAGAGTTACACTTTTGTTTTCATTGATCAGTTTGCTAACTCTGTTTTCTTGAAATCTGTAATGGCATATTTTTTAGCACAATGAAGCTTACAGTGACAAAGAAAATATCCTCAGATAAAAAGTAGAAAGAAGCTTTCTGAGAAACTGCTTTGTGATGTGTGAATTCAACTCATTGAGTTACACCTGTGTTTCGTGGAGCCGTTTGCTAGACCTGTTGTTGTGGAATCTGAGAACTGATATTTTGCGATCGCTTTGAAGACTATACAGCCAAAGGAAATATCCTCAGATGAAAACGAGAAGGAAGTTTTCTGGAAAATTTCTTTCTGTTCTGTGAATTCATCTCACAGAGTTCCACCTTTCTGTTCATGAAACTGTTTACTAATACTGTTCTCGTGGAATCTGCAAAGTGATATTTGGGAGTGCATTGAGGGCTATGGTGGGAAAGGAAATATAATCAGATAAAAATGAGAAAGAAGCTTTCTGAGAAACTTCTTTGTGATCTGTGAATTCATCTCACAGAGTTCCACCTTTCTGTTCTTGACGCCATTTGCTAACGCTGTTCTCGTGGAAACTGCAAAGTGATAATTGGGAGGGCATTGAGGGCTATGATGAAAAAGAAAATATCCTCAGATAAAAACAGGAAAGAAGCATTCTGAAAAACTGCTTTGTGACGTGAGAAGGCAACGCACATATTTACACTTTTCATTGATCAGTTTACTAATACTATTTTCTTGAAATCTGCAATGGCATATCTCTTAGCAAAATGAAGCTTACGTTGACAAAGGAAACATCCTCAGATAAAAACGAGAAAGAACTTCTCTGAGAAATTCTTTTTGAATGACGATATTTCCTATTTTCACCATAGCCCTCCGTGCGCTCCCGAATATCGCTTTGCAGATTCCCCGAAAGGAGTGTTAGCAAACTGGTTCATGAAGACTAAGTTGTAACTCTGTGAGATGAATCCATATATCAAAAAGAATTTTCCCAGAGAGCTTCTTTCACGTTTTTAATTGAGGATATTTCCTCTACCAGGATAGGCCTCAATGCGATCCAAAGTATCCCTTCTCAGACTCCCCAAAAACAGTGGTAATAGACAGCTCCATGAAACGAAACTGTAACTCTGTGAGATGAATTCACACATCACAAAGCAGTTTCTCAGAGAGCTTCTTTCTAGTTTTTACCTTAGGATATTTCCTTTGTCACCGTTAACTGCATTGCACTAAGAAATATCCCTTTGCAGATTTCAAGGAAACAGTGTTAGCATACTAAACAATGAAAAGAAAAGTGTAACTCCATGAGTTGCGTTCACATGTCACAATGCAGTTTCTAAGAACGCTTCTTTCCAGTTTTTATCTGACGATATTTTCCTTTTCACATAGCCCTCAATGCACTCCCAAATATCGCTTTGCAGATTCCCCGAAAGTTATGTTAGGAAACTGCTTCATGAAGTTGTAATTCTGTGAGATGAATCCACATATCACAAAGAAGTTTCTCAGAAAGCTTCTTTCACGTTTTTAATTGAGTATATTTTCTTTATCAGGATAGGCCTCAATGCGATCAGAAGTATCCCTTATGAGATTCCCCAAAGACAGTGGTGATAGACTGCTCCATGAAAACAGAGTGAAATTCTGTGAGATGAATTCACATATCACAAAGCTGTTACTCAGAAAGCTTCTTTCTGCTTTTTATCTGAGGATATTTCTTTTGTCACAGTAAGCTTCATTGCACTAAGAAATGTCCATTGCAGATTTCAAGGAGACAGTGTTAGCAACCTGATCAATGAGAAGGAAAGTGGAACTCTGTGAGTTGCATTCACATTTCACAATGCAGTTTCTCAGAACGCTTTTTTCCAGTTACAACCTGATGATATTTCCTTTTTCAACATAGCCCTAAGTGCGCTCCCAAATATCGCTTTGCAGATTCCCCGAAAACACTGTTAGCAAACTGCTTCATGAAGACTAAGTTGTAACTCTGTGAGATTAATTCACATATCACAAAGAAGTTTCTCAGAATACTTCTTAACGTTTTTAATTGAGGATATTTCCTTTATCAGGATAGGCCTCAGTGCCATCCAAAGTATCCCTTCTCAGATTCCCCATAGACAGTGGTGATATACTACTCCATGAAATGGAAGTGTAACTCTGTGAGATGAATTCACACATCTCAAAGCTGTTTCTCATAAAGCTTCTTTCTAGTTTTTATCTGAGGATATTTCCTTTGTCACCATAAACTTCATTGCACTAAGAAATATCCCTTTGCAGATTTCAAGGAAACAGTGTTAGCAAACTAAAGAATGAAAAGAAAAGTGTAACTCTGTGAGTTGCATTCACATGTCACAATGCAGTTTCTCAGAAAGCTTCTTTCCAGTTTTTATCTGTTGATATTTCCTGTTTCACCATAGCCCTCAATGCGCTCCCAAATATCACTTTGCGGATTCCCCGAAAGAAGTGTTAGCAAACTGCTTCATGAAGACTAAGTTGTAACTCTGTGAGATAAATCCTCATATCACAAAGAAGTTGCTCAGAAAGCTTCTTTCACCTTTTTAATTGAATATATTTCCTTTATCAGGATAGGCCTCAAAGCGAGCCAAAGTATCCCTTCTCAGATTCCCCAAAGAGAGCGGTGATAGACGGCTCCATGAAACGAAAGTATAACTCAGTGAGATGAATTCACACATGACAAAACAGTTTCTCAGAAAGCTTCTTTCTACTTTTTATCGGAGGAAATTTCCTTTGTCACCATAAGCTTCATTGCACTAAGAAATATCCCATTGCATATTTCAGGAAAACAGTGTTAGCAAACTGACCAATAAAAAGAAAAGTGTGACTCTGTGAGTTGCATTCACATGTCACAATGCTGTTTCTCAGAACTCTTCTTTCCAGTTTTTATCTGACGATATTTACTTTTTCACCATAGGCCTCAATGCGCTCCCAAATATCTCTTTTCCGATTACCCGAAGGTAGTGTTAGCAAAGTGCTTCATGAAGACTAAGTTGTAACTCTGTGAGATGATTTCGCATATCACAAAGAAGTTTCTCAGAAAGCTTCTTTCACGTTTTTAATTGAGGATATTTCCTTTCTCAGGAAAGGCCTCAGTGCGATCCAAAGTATCCCTTCTCAGATTCCCCAAAAACAGTGGTAATAGACTGCTCCATGAAATGAAGGTGTAACTCTCTGAGATGAATTGACACATCACAAAGCAGTTTCTCAGAAAGCTTCTTTCTACTTTTTCTCTGAGAATATTTCCTTTGTTACCGTAAGCTTCATTGCACTAATAACCCATTGAACATTTCACGAAAAAAGTTTTAGAAAACTGATCAATTGAACGAAAAGTGTAACTCTGTGAGTTGCATTCACATGTTACAATGCAGTTTCTCAGAACGCTGCTTTCCAGTTTTTATGTGACTATATTTCCTTTTCATCACAGCCTTCAATGCCATCCCAAATGTTGCTTTGCAGATTCCCCGAAAGTATTCTTAGCAAACTGCTTCATGAAGACTATGTTGTAACTCTGTGAGATGAATCCACATATCACAAAGAAGTTTCTCAGAAAACTTTTTTCTATTTTTTATCTGAGGATATATCCTTTGTCACCCTAAGCTTTATTGCGCTAAGAAGAATCCCATTGCAGATTTCAAGAAAACTGTGTTACAAGCTGACCAAATGAAGAGAAAAGTGTGACTCTGTGAATGGCATTCACACGTCACAATGCAGTTTCTCAGATGGCTTCTTTCCAGTTTATATCTGTGGATATACCCTTTTTCACCATAAGCCTCATAGCAATCCCAAATATCACTTTGCAGATTCCACGAAAACAGTGTTAGCAAAATGCTACAGGGCGGGAAACTGTGTTAAAAGCTGATCAAATGAAGAGAAAAGTGTAACTCTGTGAGTTGCATTCGCACATCACAATGCACTTTCTGAGAAGGCTTCTTTCCAGGTTGTAGCTGTGGGTATACCCTTTTCACCAAAAGCCTCAAAGCAATCCCAAATATCACTTTGCAGATTCCACGAAAACAGAGTTAGCAAACTGCTACAAGGAAGGAGAGTTGAATCTCTATGTGATGAATTCACACATCTGAAAGCAATTTCTCAGAAAGCTTATCTCTAGTTATTATCTGAGGATATTTCCTTTTTCACCATAGGCCTCAATGAGCTCCCAAATATCACTTTGCAGATTACCCGAAAGTAGTGTTGGCAAACTGCTTCATGAAGACACAGTTTTAATTCTGTGAGATGAATTCACATATCATAAAGAAGTTTCTCAGAAAGCTTCTTTCACGTTTTTATCTGAGGATATTTCCTTTATCAGGATAGGCCTCAATGCCATCAAAAGTATTCCTTCTCAGATTCCCCAAAGACAGTGGTAATAGATTGCTCCATGAAACGAAAGTGTAACTCTGTGAGATGAATTCACACATCACAAAGCAGTTTCTCAGAAAGCTTCTTTCCAGTTTTTATCTGACAGTATTTCCTTTTTCACCATAGCCCTCAATGCGCTCCCAAACATTGCTTTGCAGATTCCCTGAAAGTAGTATTAGCAAACTGCTTCATGAAGACTAACTTGTAACTCTGTGAGATGAATTCACATATCACAAACAAGTTTCTCTGAAAGCTTCTTTCTGGTTTTTACCTGAGGATATTTCCTTTGTCACCATAAGCTTCATTGCTCTAAGAATTATCCCATTGCAGATTTCAAGAAAACAGTGTTAGCAAACTGATCAATGAAAAGAAAAGTGCAACTCTCTGAATTGCATTCACATGTCACAATGAAGTTTCTCAGAACGCTTCTTTCCAGTTTTTATATGAGGATATTTCTTTTTAACTCTAGCCCTCAATGCCCTCCCGAATTTGACCTTACTGGTTCCACGAGAACTGTGTTAGCAAACAGCTTCATAAAGACAAAAGTGTGACTCTATGAGATGAATTCACACACCACAATGCAGTTTCATAGAACACTTATTTCTCATTTTTATCTGAGGATATTTCCTTTGGCCATATAGTCTTCAAAGCGATCCGAAATATCAGTTCTCAGATTCCACAAGTACTGCGCTAGCAAACGGATCCACGAAATACAGGTGTAGCCCAGTGAGTTGAGTTCACACATCACAAACCAGTTTCTTTGAAATCGTCTATTTTTTTGAGCTGCGTATATTGTGGTCTCAAAGTGCCCCCATGTGTCTCATGGCAGATTCTGCCAAAACACTGTTAGCAAGCATCTCAACGTAAACAATGATGTAACTCAGTGAGATGAATTCACTCACAACAAAGCAGTTTCTGAAAAGGCTTCTCTGCAGTTTTTATCTGAGGATATTTCCTTATTCACCACGGGATTTAACGAAATCCATGACGTCACTTCTGGGATTCCACAAAATCGGTGCTAGCAAACTCCTCCATGAAACAGTGGTGTAACATCTGTGAAATGAATTCACACATCACAAAGCAGTTTCTCAGAAAGCATCATTCCGGATTTTCTCTGAGGAAATTTCCTTTGTCCTTATACTCTTGGCACCCATCCGAAATATCAGTTCTCAGAATCCACAAAAACGCTGCTAGCAAACGGCTACAGGAAATATTGGTGTAACACTGTGAGATGAGGTCACATATCAAAAAGAAGTTTCTCAGAAAGTTTCTTTCACGTTTTTATCTGAGGATATATCCTTTGTCATCGTAAGCTTCGTTGCGGTAAGAAACATCCCATTGCAGATTTCAAGAAAACTGTGTTACAAACTGATCAAATGAAGAGAAAAGTGTTACTCTCTGAGTTGCATTCACACATCAAAATGCAGTTTCTCAGAAGGCTTCTTTCCAGTTTGGGGCTGTGGATAAACCCTTTCTCACCATAAGTCTCAAGGCAATCCCAAATTTTATCACTTTGCAGATTCCATGAAACCAGAGTTAGCAAACTGCTACAAAGAAGGATGTGTGATGAATTCACACATCTGTGTGATGAATTCACACATCAGAAAGCAATTTCTCAGAAAGCTTCTCTCTAGTTATTATCTGAGGATATTTCCTTTATCACTATAGGCCTCAATGAGCTGCGAAATATCACTTTGCAGATTCCCCGAAAGTAGTGTTAGCAAAATGCTTCATGAAGTCTAAGTTGCAGCTCTGTGAGAAGAATTCACATAACACAAAGAAGTTTCTCAGAAAGCTTCTCTCACGTTTTCAGTTGAGGATATTTCTTTTATCAGGATAGGCCTCAATGCGATCCAAAGTATCCCTTCTCAGATTCCCCAAAGACAGTGGTTATAGACTGCTCCGTGAAACAAAAGTGTAACACTGTGAGATGAATTCACACGTCACAAAGCAGTTTCTCAGAAGTCTTCTTTCAAGTTTTTATATGAGGATATTTCCTTTGTCACTGTAAGCTTCATTGCACTAGAAATATCCCATTACAGATTTCAAGAAAACTGTGTTAGCAAACTGACCAATGGAAAGTAAAGTTTAAGCCTGTGAGTTGCATTCACATGTGACAAGGCAGTTTCTCAGAACCCTTCTTTCCAGTTTTTATCTGACCATATTTCCTTTTTCACCATAGCTCTCAATGCGCTCCCAAATATCACTTTGCAGATTCCCCGAAAGTAGTGTTAGCCAACTGCCTCATGAAGACTAAGTTTAACTTTGTGAGATGAATCCGCTTATCACAAAGAAGTTTCTCAGAAAGCCTCTTTCACGTTTTGAATTGAGGATATTTCCTTGCTCAGGAAAAGCAACCATGCGATTCTGGTATCCCTTCTCAGATTCCCCAAAGACAGTGGGAATAGACTGCTCCATGAAACGAAAGTGTAACTCTGTGAGATGAATTCACACATCACAATGGAGTTTCTCAGAAAGCTTCTTTCTCCTTTTTTCTGAGGATGTTTCCTTTGTCGTTGTAAGCTTCATTGCACTACGAAATATTCCGCTGCAGATTTTAAGAAAAGAGTGTTAGCAAACTGATCAATGAAAAGCAAAGTGTAACTCTGTGAGTTGCATTCACATGTCATAATGCAGTTTCTCAGAACGTTTCTTTCCAGTTTTTATCTGACGATACATCCTTTTTCACCCTAGCCCTCATTGCGCTCCCAAATATCGCTTTGCAGATACCTCGAAAGCAGAGATAGCAAACTGCTTCATGAAGATTAAGTTTTAACTCTGTGAGATGAATCCACATATCACAAAGAAGTTTCTCAGAAAACTTCTTTCACGTTTTTAATTGAGGATATTTCTTTTATCAGGATAGGTCTCAATGCGATCCAAAGTATTCCTTTCAGATTCCCCAAAGACAGTGGTAATAGATATCTCCATTAAACGAAAGTGTACGTCTGTGAGATGAAATCACACATCACAAAGCAGATTCTCAGAAAGCTTCTTTCCAGTTTTTATCTGACGATATTCCTTTTTTACCATAGCCTTCACTGTGCTCCCAAATATCGCTTTGCAGATTCCCCGAAAGTAGTGTTATCAAACTGCTTCAGGAAGACTAAGTTGTAACTCTGTGAGATGAATCCATATATCAAAAAGTAGTTTCTCAGAAAGCTTCTTTCACGTTTTTAATGGAGGATATTTCCTTTATCAGGATAGGCCTCAATGCGATCCATATTATCCCTTCTCAGATTCGCCAAAGACAGCGGAGATAGACTGCTCCATGAAACGAAAATGTAACTCTGTGAGATGAATTCACCCATCACAAAGCAGTTTCTCAGAAAGCTTCTTTACTTTTTATCTGACGATATTTCTTTTGTCACCATAAGCCTCAGTGCACTAAGAAACGTCCAATTGGAGAGTTCACGAAAAAAGTGTTAGCAAAATGTTCAATGAAAAGAAGAGTGTAACCCAGTGAGTTGCATTCACATGTCACAATGCAGTTTCTCAGAACTCTTCTTTCCAGTTTTTATTTGACAATATTTCCTTTTTCACCATAGCTGCCAATGCGCTCTCACATATCGCTTTGCAGATTCCCCAAAAGTAGTGTTAGCAAACTGCTTCATGAAGACTAAGTTGTAACTCTATGAGATGAATTCGCATATCCCAAAGAACTTTCTCAGAAAGCTTCTTTCACGTGTTTAATACAGGATATTTCCTTTATCAGGATAGCCCTCCATGCGATCCAAAGTATCCCCTCTCAGATTCCACAAAGACAGTGATAATAGACTGGTCCATGAAACGAAAGTGTAACTCTGTGAGATGAATTCACACATCACAAAACAGTTTCTCAGAAAGCTTCCTACTAATTTTTGTCTGAGGATATTTCCTTTGTCACCGTAAGCTTCATTGCACTAAGAAATATATCATTGCAGATTTCAAGGAAAGAGTGTGAGCAAACTAAACAATGAAAACAAAACTGTAACTCTGTGAGTTGCAGTCACATGTCATAATACAGTTTCTCAGAAAGCTTCTTTCCAGTTTTTATCTGACGATATTTCCTTTTTCACCATAGCCCTCAATGCTCTCCCAAATATCACTTTGCAGATTCCCTGATGGTAGTGTGAGCAAAATGCTTCATGAAGGCTAAGATGTAACTATGTGAGATGAAGTCACATATCACAAAGAAGTTTCTCAAAAAGCTTCTTTCACGCTTTTAATTGAGGATATTTCCTTTCTCAGGAAAGGCAACCATGCGATTCAACGTATCCCTTCTCAGATTCCCCAAAGACAGTGGGAATAGACTGCTCCATGGAATGAAAGTGCGCCTCTTTGAGATGAACTCACAAATCACAAAGCAGATTCTCAGAAAGCTTCTTTGTGGTTTTTATCTGAGGATTTTTCCTTTGTTACTGTTAGCATCTTTGCACTAAAAAATATCCCGTTGCAGATTTCAAAAAAACAGTGTTGGCAAACTGATCAATGAATACAAAAGTGTAACACTCTGAGTGCTTTCACATGACACAATGCAGTTTTTCAGAACGGTTCTTTCCAGTCTTTTTCTGACGATATTTCCTTTTTCACCATAGCCCTCAAGGCGCTCCCAGGTATCGCTTTGCAGATTCCCCGAAAGTAGTGTTAGTAAACTGCTTCATGAAGCCAAAGTTGTAACTCTGTAAGAGGAATTCATATATCACAAAGAAGTTTCTCAGAAACCTTCTTTCTCGTTTTTAGTTGAAGATATTTCCTTTTTCAGGATAGGCCTCAATGCGATCCAAAGTATCCCTTCTTAGATTCCCCAAAGACAGTGGGAATAGAATGCTCCATGAAACGAAAGTGTAATTCTGTGAGATGATTTCAAACATCACATAACAGTTTCTCAGAAGGCTTCTTTCTAGTTTTATTCTGAAGATATTACCTTTCTCACTGAAAGCTCCGTTGCACTAGGAAATATCTCATTGCAGATTTCAAGAAAAGAGTTTTAGCAAACTGATCAATGAAAAGAAAAGTGTAACTCTGTGAGTTGCATTCACATGTCATAATGCAGTTTCTCAGAACGTTTCTTTCCAGTTTTTATCTGATGATATTTCCTTTTTCGCCATAGCCCTCAATGGGCTCCCAAATACTGCTTTGCAGATTCACGAAAGTAGTGTTAGCAAACTGCTTCATGAAGACTAAGGTGTAACTCTGTGAGATGAATCCACATATCACAAAGAAGTTTCTCAGAAAGCTTCTTTCACGTTTTTAATTGAAGATATTTCTTTTATCAGGATAGGTCTCAATGCGATCCAAAGTATCCCTTCGCAGATTCCCCAAAGACAGTGGTAATAGATGTCTCCATGAAACGAAAGTGTAACTCTATGAGATGAACTCGCACATCACAAAGCAGATTCTCAGAAAGCTTCTTTGTGATTTTTTCCTGAGGATATTTCCTTTCTAACTGTTAGCATCATTGCACTAAAATATTTCCCATTGCAGATTTCAAGAAAACAGTGTTAGCAAACTGATCAATGAATACAAAAGTGTAACTCTGTGAGTACATTCACATGACACAATGCAGTTTCTCAGAACGCTTCTTTCCAGTTTTTATATGACGATATTTCCTTTTTCACCATAGCCCTCTATGTGCTCCAAAATATCGCTTTGCAGATTCCCCGAAAGTAGTGTTAGTAAACTGCTTTATGAAGACTGAATTGCAACCCTGTGAAATGAATTCACATATCACAAAGAAGTTTCTCAGAAAACTTCTTTCACGTTTTTAATTGAGGAAAATTCCTTTATCAGGATAGGCCTTAATGCGATCCAAAGTATCCCTTCTCAGATTCCCCAAAGACAGTGGTAATAGAGTTCTCCATGAAACGAAAGTGTCACTCTGTGAGATGAATTCACACATCACAAAGCAGTTTCTCAGAAAGCTTCTTTCTAGTTTTTATCTGAGGATATTTCCTTTGTCAACGTAAGCTTCATTGCATTAAGAAATATCCCATTGCAGATTTCAAGAAAACAGTATTAGCAAACTGAACAATGAAAAGAAAAGTGTAACTCTGTGAGTTGCATTCACATGTCACAATGCAGTTTCTCAGAACCTTTCTTTCCAATTTTTATTTGATGATAATTCATTTTTCACCATAGCCCTTAATGTTCTCCCAAATGTCGCTTTGCAGAATCCCCAAAAGTAATGTTATCACACTGCTTCATAAAGACTAAGTTGTAACTTTGTGAGATGAATTCACATATCACAAAGAAGTTTCTCAGAAAGCTTCTTTCACGGTTTTAATTGAGGATATTTCCTTTATCAGCATAGACCTCAATGCGTTCCAAAGTATCCCTTCTCAGATTCCGCAAAGACAGTGGTAATAGACTGCCCCATGAAACGAAAGTGTACCTCTGTGAAATGAATTCACGCATCACAAAGCAGTTTCTCAGAACATTTCTTTCTCGTTTTTATCTGAAGATGTGTCCTTTGGCCGTATAGTCTTCAAGGCGATCCGAAATATCAGTTCTCAGATTCCACAAAAACAGTGCTAGCAAACGGCTCCAAGAAATACAGGTGTAGCCCAGTGAGTTGAATTCACAAATCACAAAGCAGTTTCTCCGAAAGCCTCTTTCTTTTTTGAGCTGAGGATATTTGTGCGCTCAAAGCGCCCCCGTGTGTCTCATTGCAGTTTCTGCGAAAACACTGTTAGCAAGGATTATAATGTAAAAAATGATGTAACACAGTGAGCTGAATTCACCCGCAACAAAACAGTTTCTGAGAAGGCTTCTCTGCAGTATTTGTCTGTGGATATTTCATTATTCACCATGGGATTCAATGAAATCCATGACGTCATTTCTGGGATTCCACAAAATCACTGCTAGCAAACTCCTCCATGAAAGAGTGGTGTTACACTGTGAAAGGAACTCACACATCACAAAGCAGTTTCTAAGAAAGCGTTATTCCGGATTTTCTCTGAGGATATTTCCTTTCTCCTTATATTCTTCAAACCCATCCGAAATATCAGTTCTCAGAATCCACAAAAAAGGTGCTGGCAAACGGCTGCAGGAAATAGCGGTTTAACTCTGTGAGATGAAGTCACATATCACAAAGAAGTTTCTCAGAAAGCTTCTTTCAGGTTTTTATCTGAGGATATTTCCTTTGTCACCGTAAGCTTCGTTGCGCTGAGAAGTATCCCATTGCAGATTTCAAGAAAACTGTATTACAAACTGATCCTATGAAGAGAAAAGTGGAACTCTGTGAGTTGCATTCACACATCACAATGCAGTTTCTCAGAAGGCTTCTTTCCAGTTTGTCTCCGTGTATATACCCTTTTTCGCCATAAGACTCAAAGCAATCCCAAATATCACTTTGCAGATTCCACAAAAACAGTGTTAGCAAACTGCTACAAGGAGGGAAAGTTGAAACTCTGTGTGATTAATTCACATATCAGAAAGCATTTTCTGAGAAAGTTTCTTTCCAGATTTCATCTGAGGATATTTCCTTTTTCACCGTAGACCTCAATGCGCTCCCAAATATCACTTTGCAGATTCCCCGAAAGTAGTGTTAGCAAACTGTTCCATGAAGACTGAGAGGAAACACTGTGAGATGAATTCACATATCACAAAAAAGTTTCTCAGAAAACTTCTTTCACGTTTTTAATTGAGGATATTTTCTTTATCAGGATAGGGCTCAATGCGATCAAAAGAGTACCTTCTCAGATATCCCAAAGTCAGTGGTACAGAGGTAATAGACTGCTCCTTGAAAAGAAACTGTAACTCTGTGAGATGAAATCACACATCACAAAACCGTTTCTCAGAAAGCTTCTTTCTGGTTTTTTCCTAAGGATATTTCCTTTGTCACAGTTAACTTTTTTGCACTTTTGAAATATACCATTGCAGACTTCAAGAAAACAGTGGTAGCAAACTGATCAATGAAGAGAAAAGTATAACTCTGTAAGTTGCATTAACATGTCAAAAAGCAGTTTCTCAGAATGCTTCCTTCCAGTTTGTATCTGATGATATTTTCTTTTTCCTCATAGTTCTCTATGTGCCCCAAATATCGCTTTGCATATTCCTCGAAAGTAGTGTCAGCAAACCGCCTCTTGAAGACTAAGTTGTAACTCTGTGAGATGAATCACATATCACAAAGAAGTTTCTAAGAAAGCTTCTTTCACTTTTTAATTGAGAATATTTCCTTTATCAGGATAGGCCTCAACGCGATCCAAAGAGTCCCTTATCAGATTCCCCGAAGACAGTGGTACAGTGGTAATAGTCTGCTCCTTGAAAAGAAAGTGTAACTCTGGGAGATGAATTCACACATTACATAGCAGTCTCCCAGAAAGCTTCTTTCTGGTTTTTTCCTGAGGATATTTCCTTTGTCCCCATTAACTACATTGCACTTTTGAAATATACCATTGCAGATTTCAAGGAAACAGTGTTAGCAAACTAACCAATGAAAACAAAAGTGTAACTCTGTGAGTTGTATTCACATGTCACAATGCAGTTTCTCAGATCGCTTCTTTCCAGTTCTTATCTGACGATATTTCCTTTTTCACCATAGGAAACAATACGCTCCCAAATATCACTTTGCACATTCCCCGAAAGTAGTGTTAGCAAACTGCTTCATGAAGACTCAGTCGTAACTCTGTGAGATGAATCCACATATCACAAAGAAGTTTCTCAGAAAGCTTCTTTGACGTTTTTAATTGAGGATATTTCCTTTATCAGGATAGGCCTCAATACGATCCATAGAGGCCCTTCTCAGATTCCACGAAGACAATGCCCCAATGTAATAGACTTTTCGTTTCCTTGAAACGAAAGTGTAACTCTGTGAGATGAATTCGCGCTCCACAAAGCAGTTTCTCAGAAAGCTTCTTTAGGTCTTTTCCTGAGGATATTTTCTTTGTCACCATTAACTTTAATGCACTTTTGAAATATACCATGGCAGATTTCAAGAAAATAGTGTTAACAAACAGATCAATGTAGAGAAACCTGTAACTTTTTAAATTGCATTAACATGTCACAATTACAGTTTCTCAGAATGCTTCTTTCCAGTTTTTATCCGACGATATTTACTTTTTCACCATAGCCCTCAATGTGTTCCAAAATATCGCTTTGCAGATTCCCCGAAAGTAGTGTTAGTAAACTGCCACATGAAAACGAAGTTGTAGCACTGTGAGTTGAATCACATATCACAAATAATTTTCTCAGAAACCTTTTTTCACGTTTTCAATTGAGGATATTTTCTTTACCAGGATATGCCGCAATGTGATCCAAAGTATCCCTTCTCAGATTCCCCAAAGGCAGTGATAATAGACTGGTCCTTGAAACAAAAGTGTAACTCTGTGAGATGAATTCACACATCACAAAGCAGTTTCTCAGAAAGCTTCTTTCTAGTTTTTACCTGATGATATTTGCTTTGTCACCATAAGCTTCATTGCACTAAGCAATATCCGATTGCAGATTTCAAGGAAACACTTTTAGCAAACTGATCAATGAAAAGAAAAGTGTAACTCTGTAAGTTGCATTCACATGTCACAATGCAGTCTCTCAGAATGCTTCTTTCCGTTTTTGTATGACGATATTTCCTATTTTACCATAGCCCTCCGTGTACTCCCGAATATCGCTCTGCAGATTCCCCGAAAGTAGTGTTAGCAAACTGCCTCATGAAGACTAAGTTGTAACTCTGTGAGATGAATCCATATATCAAAAAGAAATTTCTCAGAAACCTTTTTTCACGTTTTCAATTGAGGATATTTTCTTTATCAGGATATGCCTCAATGTGATCCAAAGTATCCCTTCTCAGATTCCCCAAAGGCAGTGATAATAGACTGGTCCTTGAAACAAAAGTGTAACTCTGTGAGATGAATTCACACATCACAAAGCAGTTTCTCAGAAAGCTTCTTTCTACTTTTTACCTGAGGATATTTCCTTTGTCACCGTAAGCTTCATTGCACTAAGAAATATCCCATTCCTGATTACAAGGAAACAGTGTTAGCAAACTAAACAGTGAAAACAAAAGTGTAACTCTGTGAGTTGCATTCACATGTAATAATGCAGTTTCTCAGAATGCTTCTTTCCAGTTTTTATCTGGTGATATTTTCTTTTTCACCATAGCCCTCAATGTGCTCCCAAATGTCACTTTGCAGATTCCCCGAAAGTGGTGTTAGCAAAATGCTTCATGAAGACTAAGTTGTAACTCTGTGAGATGAATCCATTTATCAAAAAGAAGTTTCTCAGAAAGCTTCCTTCACGTTTTTAATTTAGGATATTTCCTTTATCAGGATAGGCCTCAGTGCGATCCAAATTATCCCTTCTCAGATTCCACAAAGACAGTGGTAATAGACTGCTCAATGTAACAGAAGTGTAACTCTGAGATGAATTCACACGTCACAACGGAGTTTCTCAGAAAGCTTCTTTCTACTTTTTACCTGAGGATATTTCCTTTGTCACCGTAAGCTTCATTGCACTAAGAAATAGCCCATTGTAGATTTCAAGAAAACTGTGTTAGCAAACTGATCAATGAAAACAAAACTGTAACTCTGTGAGTTGCATTCACATGTCACAATGCAGTTTCTCAGAATGCTTCTTTCCAGTTTTTATCTGATGATATTTTCTTTTTCAACATAGCCCTCGATGCGAACCCAAATATCGCTTTGCAGATTCCCCGAAAGTAGTGTTAGCAAACTGCCTCATGAAGACTAAGTTGTAACTCTGTGAGATTAACCCGCATATCACAAAGAAGTTTCTCAGAAAAATTCTTCACGTTTTTATTTGAGGATATTTCCCTTATAAGGATAGGCCTCAATGTGATTCAAAGTATCCCTTCTAAGATTCCCCAAAGACAGTGAAAATAGACGGTCCATGAAACGAAAGTGTAACTCCGTGAGATGAATGCAAACATCACAAAGTAGTTTCTCAGAAAGCTTCCTTCTCGTTTTTACCTGAGGATATTTCCTTTGTCACCGTAACCTTCATTGCACTAAGAAATATCCCTTTGCGGATTTCAAGGAAACAGTGCCAGCAAATTAAACAATGAAAATAAAAGTGTAACTCTGTGAGTTGCATTCACATGTCACAATGCAGATTCTCAGAACACCCTTTCCAGTTTTTATCTGATGATATTTTCTTTTTCACCATAGCCCACAATGCGCTCCCAAATATCACTTTTCAGATTCCCCAAAAGGAGTGTTGGCAAACTGTCTCATGAAGACTAAGTTGTAACTCTGTGAGATGAATCCACTTATCAAAAGCAAGTTTCTCAGAAAGCTTCTTTCACGTTTTGTATTGAGGATACATCCTTTATCAGGATAGGCCTCAATGCGATCCAAATTGTCCCTTCTCTAATTACCCAAGGACAGTGGTAATAGACTGCTTCATGAAACTGAAGTGTAACTCTGGGAGATGAATTCACACATCACAAAGCAGTTTCCCAGAAAGCTTCTTTCTGGTTTTTTCGTGAAGATATTTCCTGTGTCACTGGGAGCTTCATTGCACTAGGAAATCTCCAATTGCAGATTTCAAGAAAAAAGTGTTAGCAAAATGCCCAGTGAAAAGAAAAATGTAACTCTGTGAGTTGCACTCACGTATCACAGTGCAGTTTCTCAGAGTGCTTCTTTCCAGTTTTTTTCAGACGATATTTCTTTTTTAACCATAGCCCTAAATGCGCTCCCAAATATCGCCTTGCAGATTCCCTGAAAGTATTGTCAGCAAACTGCTTCATGATGACTAAGTTGTAACTCTGTGAGATGAATTCACATATCACAAAGAAGTTTCACAGAAAACTTCCTTAACGTTTTTAATTCAGGATATTTCTTTATCAAGATAGGCCTCCATGCGATCAAAAATATCCCCTCAGATTCCCCAAAACAGTGATAATAGACTGCTCCATGAAAGGAAAGTTAACTCTATGAGAAGAATTCACACATCACAAAGCAGTTTCTCAGAAAGCTTCTTTCTGGTTTTTTCCTGAGGATATTTCCTTTGTCACCGTTAGCTTCATTGCACTTTTGAAATATACCATTTCAGAGTTCATGAAAACGGTGTCAGCGACCTTATCATTGAAAAGAAAAGTGTAACTCTGTGAGTTACATCCACTTCTCACAATTCAGTTTCTCAAAACACTTCTTTCCAGTTTTTATCTGACGTTACTTCCTTTTTCGCCATAGCCCTTAATACGCTCCCAAATATCGCTTTGCAGATTCCCCAAAATTAGTGTTAGCAAACGGCTTCATGAAGACTAAGTTGTAACTCTGTGAAATGAATCCATATATCAAAAAGGAGTTTCTCAGAGAGCTTCTTTCACGTTTTTAATTGAGGATATTTCCTTTATTAGGATAGGCCTCAATGTGATCCAAATTATTCCTTCTCAGATTCCACAAAGACAGTGGAAATAGACAGCTCCATGAAACGAAAGTCTAACTCTGTGAGATGAATTCACACGTCTCAAAGCAGTTTCTCAGAAAGCTTCTTTCTAGTTTTTACCAGAGGATATTTCCTTTGTCACCGTAAGCTACATTGCACTAAGAAATATCCCTTTGCAGATTTCAAGGAAACAGTGTTAGCAAACTAAAGAATGAAAAGAAAAGTGTAACTCTGTGAGTTGCATTCACATGTCACAATGCAGTTTCTTAGAATGCTTCTTTCCAGTTTTTTTTCTGACGATATTTCCTTTTTCACCGTAGCCTTCAATGTGCTCCAAAATATCGCTTTACTGATTCCCTGAAAGTAGTGTTAGCAAACTGCTTCATGAAGACTAAGTTGTAACTCCGTGAAATGAATCCACATATCACAAAGAAGTTTCTCAGAAAGCTTGTTTCACGTTTTTAATTGAATATATTTCCTATATCAGGATAGGCCTCAATGCGATCCAAAATATCCTTCTCAGATTCCCCAAAGACAGTGAAAATAGACTGTCCATGAAACGAAAGTGTAACTCTGTGAGATGAATTCACACATCACAAAGCAGTTTCTCAGAAAGCTTCTTTCTGTTTTTTTCTGAGGATATTTCCTTTGTCACCGTTATATTCATTGCACTTTTGAAATCTACCATTGCAGATTTCACGAAAAAAGTGTTAGCAAAATGGTCAATGAGAAGCCTAGTGTAACTCTGTATTTTGCATTCACATGTCACAATGCACTTTCTCAGAACGCTTTTTTCCAGTTTTTATCTGACGATATTTCGTTTTTCACCATAGTCCTCAGTGGGCTCCCAAATATCGCTTTGCGGATCCCCCAAAATTAGTGTTAGCAAACTGCTTCATGAAGACTAAGTTGTAACTCTGTGAGATGAATCCATATATCTCCAAGAAGTTTCTCAGAAAGCTTCTTTCAAGTTTTTA
>NW_012098766.1:229491-250671 GCF_000951045.1 Mandrillus leucophaeus
CTGTGAGATGAATCCATATATCTCCAAGAAGTTTCTCAGAAAGCTTCTTTCAAGTTTTTAATTGAGGCTATTTCCTTACCAGGATAGGCCTCAATGCTATCCAAAGTATCCCTTCTCAGAATCCACAATGACAGTGGTAATAGACTCTCAATTAAATGAAAGTGTAACTCTGTGAGATAATTTCACACATCTCAAAGCAGTTTCTCAAAAAGCTTCTTTCTAGTTTTACATGAGGATATTTCCTTTGTCACCGTAAGCTACATTGCATTAAGAAATATCCCTTTGCAGATTTCAAGGAAGCAGTGTTAGGAAACTAAACAATAAAAACAAAAGTGTAACTCTGTGAGTTAAGTTCACATGTCACAATGCGGTTTCTCAGAACGATTCTTTCCTGTTTTTATCTGATGATATTTCCTTTTTCACCATAGCCCTCCATGCCCTCCCAAATATCGCTTTGCAGATCCCCTGAAATTAGTGTTAGCAAACTCCCTCATGAAGAATAAGTTGTAACTGTTTGAGATGACTCCACTTATCCCAAAGAAGTTTCTCAGAGAACTTCTTTCACGTTTCAATGAGGATATTTCCTTTATCAGGATAGGCCTCAATGCGATCCAAATTGTCCCTTCTCTGATTCCTCAAAGACAGTGGTAATAGACTTCTCCATGAAACGAAAGTGTAACTGTGCGAGATGAGTTCACACAACACAAAGCAGTTTCTCAGAAAGCTTCTTTCTGGTTTTTCCTGAGGATATTTCCTTTGCCACCATTAGCTTCATTGCACTAAGAAATCTAGCATTGCAGATTTCACGAAAAAAGTGTTAGCAAGATGTTGAATGAAATGAAAAGTGTAACTCTGTGAGTTGCATTGACATGTCACAATGCAATTTCTCAGAACGCTTCCTTACAGTTTTTATCTGACGTTATTTCCTTTTTCACCGTAGCCCTCAATGCGCTCCAAATATCGCTTTGCAGATTCACCGAAAGCAGTGTTTGCAAACTGCTTCATGAAGACTAAGTTGTAACTCTGTGAGATGAATCCACATATAACAAAGGAGTTTCTCAGAAAATTTCTTTCACGTTTTTAACTGAGGATATTTCTTTTATCAGGATAGGTCTCAAATCGATCCAAATTGTCACTTCTCTGATTCCCCAAAGACAGTGGTAATAGACTGCTCCGTGAATTGAAAGTGTAACTCTGTGATATGAATTCATACATCACAAAGTAGTTTCTCTGAAAGCTTCTTTATGGTTTTTTCCTGATGCTATTTCCTTTGTCACCATTAGCTTCATTGCACTAAGAAATATCCCATTGCAGATTTCAAGAAGACAGTGGCAGCAAACTGATCAATGAAAAGAAAAGTGTAATTCTGTGAGTTGCATTCACATGTCACAATGCAGTTTCTCAGAATGTTTCTTTCCAGTTTTTATCGGACGATATTTCCTTTTCACCAGACCCCTTAATGGGCTCCCAAATATCACTTTGCAGATTTCACGAACGAAGTGCTAGCAAACTGCTTCATGAAGACTAAGTTATAACTCTGTGAGATGAATCCACATATCACAAAGAAGTTTCTCAGAAAGCTTCTTTCACGTTTTCAATTGAGGATATTTCCTTTATCAGGATAGGCCTCAATGCGATCCTAAGAGTCCCTTCTCAGATTCCTCCAAAACAGTGGTAATAGAATCCTTCATGAAACGAAAGTGTAACTCTGTGAGATGAATTCACACATCACAAAGCAGTTTCTCAGAATGCTTCTTTCTCGTTTTTATCTGAAGATATTTCTTTTGGCTGTGTAGTCTTCGAAGCGATCCGAAATATCAGTTCTCAGATTCCACAAAAACTACGCTAGCAAATAGTTCCACGAAATACAGGTGAAGCCCAGTGAGTTGAGTTCACACATCACAAACCAGTTTCTCCGATCTACTTTCTCTTTTGAGCTGAGGATATTTTGGTCTCAAAGCGCTCCCGTGTGTCTCCTGACAGATTCTGCCAAAACACTGTTAGCAAGCATCTCAATGTAAACAATGATGTAACTCAGTGAGCTGAATTCACCCACAACAAAGCAGTTTCTGAAAAGGCTTCTCTGTAGTTTTTGTCTGAGGATATTTCCTTAGAGACCACAGGATTCAACGAAATCCATTACGTCACTTCTGGGATTCCATAAAAACAATGCTAGCAAACTCCTCCATGAAAGAGTGGTGTAACACTGTGAAAGGAATTCACACATCACAAAGCAGTTTCTCAGAAAGCATCATTCCGGATTTTCTCTGAGGAAATTTCCTTTGTCCTTATACTCTTCGCACCCATCCGAAATATCAGTTCTCAGAATCCACAAAAACGGTGATAGCAAACAGCTCCAGGAACTAACGGTGTAACTTTGTGAGATGAAGTCACATATCAAAAAGAATTTCTCAGAAAGCTTCTTTCACGTTTTTATCTGAGGATATATCCTTTGTCATCGTAAGCTTCATTGCGGTAAGAAGCATCCCATTGCAGATTTCAAGAAAACTGTGTTACAAACTGATCAAATGAAGAGAAAAGTGTAACTCTCTGAGTTGCATTCACACATCAAAATACAGTTTCTCGGAAGGCTTCTTTCCAGTTTGGGGCTGTGGATAAACCCTTTCTCACCATAAGCCTCAAGACAATCCCAAATATGACTTTGCAGATTCCATGAAACCAGAGTTAGCAAACTGCTACAAAGAAGGAGAGTTGAATCTCTGTGTGATGAATTCACACATCAGAAAGCAATTTCTCAGAAAGCTTCTCTCTAGTTATTATCTGAGGATATTTCCTTTATCACCATAGGCCTCAATGCACTCCCAAATATCGCTTTGCAGATTCCCCGAAAGTAGTGTTTGCAAAATGCTTCATGGAGCCTAAGTTGTAGCTCTGTGAGAAGAATTCACATATCACAGAGAAGTTTCTCAGAAAGCTTCTCTCACGTTTTCAATTGAGGATATTTCTTTTATCAGGATAGGCCTCAATCCGATCCAAAGTATCCCTTCTCAGATTCCCCAAAGACAGTGGTTATAGACTGCTCCATAAAACAAAAGTGTAACACTTTGAGATGAATTCACACATCACAAAGCAGTTTCTCAGAAAGCTTCTTTCTACTTTTTATCTGAGAATATTTCCTTTGTCACCGTAAGCTTCATTGCACTAAGAAATATCCCATTGCAGATTTCAAGAAAACTGTGTTAGCAAACTGATCAATGAAAAGTAAAGTGTAAACCTGTCAGTTGCATTCACATGTCACAATGCAGTTTCTCAGAACCCTTCTTTCCAGTTTTTATCTGACGGTATTTCCTTTTTCAACATAGCCGTCAACGTGCTCCCAAATATCGCTTTGCAGATTCACTGAAAGTAGTGTTAGCAAACTGCCTCATGAAGACTAAGTTGTAACTCCATGAGATGAATTCGCATATCACAAAGAAGTTTCTCAGAAAGCTACTTTCATTTTTTTAATTGAGGATATTTCCTTTATCAGGATAGCCCTCCATGCGATCCAAAGTGTCCCCTCTTAGATTCCCCAAAGACAGTGAAAATAGACGGTCCATGAAACGAAAGTGTAACTCTGTGAGATGAATTCACACATCACAAAACAGTTTCTCAGAAAGCTTCCTTCTAGTTTTTATCTGAGGATATTTCCTTTGTCACCGTAAGCTTCATTGCACTAAGAAATATATCATTGCAGATTTCAAGGAAACAGTGTTAGCAAACTAAACAATGAAAACAAAAGTGTAACTCTGTGAGTTGCATTCACATGTCATAACACAGTTGCTCAGAACGTTTCTTTCCAGTTTTTATCTGACGATATTTCTTTTTTCACCATAGCCCTCAAGGTGCTCCCAAATTCCGCTTTGCAGATTCCTGATCGTAGTGTGAACAAAATGCTTCCTGAAGGCTAAGATGTAACTCTGTGAGTTGAATTCACATATCACAAAGAAGTTTCTCAAAAAGCTTCATTCACGTTTTTAATTGAGGATATTTCCTTTCTCAGGATAGGCATCCATACGATCCAACGTATCCCTCCTCAGATTCCCCAAAAACAGTGGGAATAGCCTGATCCATTAAACGAAAGTGTAACTCTGTGAGATGAATTCACACATCACAATGGAGTTTCTAAGAAAGCTTCTTTCGACTTTTTCTCTTAGGATATTTCCTTTATTGCAGTAAGCTTCATTGTACTAAGAAATATCCCATTGCAGACTTTAAGAAAAGAATGTTAGCAAACGGATGAATGAAACGAAAAGTGTAACTCTGTGAGTTAAGTTCACATGTCACAGTGAAGTTTCTCAGAACGCTTCTTTCCAGTTTTTATCTGACGATATTTCCTTTTTCACCATAGCCCTCAATGCGCTCCCAAATATCTCTTTGCAGGTTCCCCGAAAGTAGTGTTAGCAAACTATTTCATGAAGACTCAGTTGTAACAGTGTGAGATGGATTCATACCCCAAAGATGTTTCTCAGAAAGCTTCTTTCACGTTTTTAATTGACGATATTTCCTTTATCAGGATAGGCCTCAATGGGATCCAAAGAGTACTTTCTCAGATATCTCGAAGGGAGTGGTATAGAGGTAAGAGACTGCTCCTTGTAATAAAAGTGTAACTCTGTGAGATGAATTCACACATCACAAAGCAGTTTCTCAGAAAGCTTCTTTCTGGTTTTTTCCTGAGGATATTTCCTTTGTCAGAGTTAGTTTCATTGCACTAAGAAATATCCCATTACAGAATTCAAGAAAACAGTGTTAGCAAACTAAACAATGAAAACAAAAGTGTAACTCCGTGAGTTACATTCGCATGTCACAATACAGTTTCTCAGAACCCTTCTTTCCAGTTTTTATCTGACGATATTTCCTTTTTCACCAAAGCCTTCAATGCGCTCCCAAATATCGCTTTGCAGATTCCCCGAAAGTAGTGTTAGCAAACTGCTTCATGAAGACTAAGTTGTAACTCCATGAGATGAATTCGCATATCAGAAAGAACTTTCTCAGTAAGCTACTTTCACGTTTTTAATTGAGGATATTTCCTTTATCAGGATAGCCCTCCATGCGATCCAAAGTGTCCCCACTTAGATTCCCCAAAGACAGTGAAAATAGACTGTCCATGAAACGAAAGTGTAACTCTGTGAGATGAATTCACACATCACAAAACAGTTTCTCAGAAAGCTTCTTTCTAGTTTTTATCTGAGGATATTTCCTTTGTCACCATAAGCTTCATTGCACTAAGAAATATACCATTGCAGATTTCAAGGGAACAGTGTTAGCAAACTAAACAATGAAAACAAAAGTGTAACTCTGTGAGTTGCATTCACATGTCATAATACAGTTTCACAGAACGTTTCTTTTCAGTTTTTATCTGACGATATATCCTTTTTCACCATAGCCCTCAATGTGTCCCCAAATATCTCTTTACAGATTCCCCAAAAGCAGTGTTAGCAAACTTACTCATGAAGACTAAGTTGTAACTCTGTGACATGAATCCACATATCACAAAGATGTTTCTGAGAAAGCTTCTTTCACATTTTTAATTGAGGATATTTCCTTTATCAGGTTAGGCCTCAATGCGATCCAAATTGTCCCTTCTCAGATTCCCCAAAGACAGTGGTAATAGACTGCTCCATAAAACGAAAGTGTAACTCTTGATGAATTCACACATCACAAAGCAGTTTCCCAGAAAACTTCTTTCTGTTTTTTTTCTAAGGATATTTCCTTTGTCACCGTTAGTTTCATTGTACTAAGAAATCTCCCATTGTAGATTTCACGAAAATAGTGTTAGCAAAATGTTGAATGAAAAGAAAAGTATAACTCTGTGTGTTGCATTCACATGTCACAATGCGGTTTCTCAGAACACATCTTTCCAGTTTTTATCTGACGATATTTCCTTTTTCACCATAGCCTTCAATGCGCTCCCAAATATCGCTTTGCAGATTCCCCGAAAGAAACTGCCTCATGAAGACTAAGTTGTAACTCTGTGAGATGAATTCACATATCACAAAGAAGTTTCTCGGAAAGCTTCTTTCACGTTTTTAATTGAGGTATTTCCTTTCTCAGGATAGGCCTCAATGCAATCCAAATTGTCCCTTCTCAGATTCCCAAAAGACAGTGGTAATTGACTGCTCCATGAAACAAAAGTGTAACTCTGTGAGATGAATTCACACAACACAAAGCAGTTTCTCAGAAAACTTCTTTCTAATTTTTATCTGAAGATATTTCCTTTGTCACCGTAAGCTTCATTGCTCTAAGAATTATCCCATTGCATATTTAAAGAGAACAGTGTTAGCAAACTGATCAATGAAAAGTGTAACTCTCTGAATTGCATTCACACATCACAATGAAGTTTCTCTGAACGCTTCTTTCCAGTTTTTATATGAGGATATTTCTTTTTCACCCTAGCTCTTAATGCCCTCCCACATATCATCTTGCCGGGTTCACGAGAACTGTGTTAGCAAACAGCTTCATGAAGACAAAGGGTAACTCTGTGAGATAAATTCACACAACACAATGCAGTTTCTCAGAACGCTTTTCTCGTTTTTATCTGAGGATATTTCCTTTGGCAGTATAGTCTTCAAAGCGATCCAAAATATCGGTTCTCAGATTCCACAAAAACAGCGCTAGCAAACGGTCCACGAAATACAGGTGTAGACCAGTGAGTTGAGTTCACAGATCACAAACCAGTTTCTCCGAAATCTTCTTTCTTTTTTGAGCTGAGGATATTTGTGGTCTCAAAGCGCCCCCGTGTGTCTCATGGCAGATTCTACCAAAACACTGTTAGCAAGCATCTCAACGTAAACAATGATGTAGCTCAGTGAGCTGAATTCACCCACAACAAAGCAGTTTCTGAGAAGGTCTCTGCAGTTTTTATCTGAGGATATTTCATTTTTCACCACGGGATTCAACGATATCCATGACGTCACTTCTGGGATTCCACAAAATCGGTGCTAGCAAACTCCTCCATGAAAGAGTGATGTAACACTGTGAGATGAATTCACACATCACAAAGCAGGTTGTCAGAAAGTGTCATTCTGGATTTTCTCTGAAGATATTTCCTTTGTCCCTACACTCTTCAAACCGATCCAAAATATCAGTTCTCAGAATCCACAAGAACACTGCTAGCAAACGGCTCCAGGAAATAGTGGTGTAACTCTGCGAGGTGAAGTCACATATCTCAAAGAAATTTCTCAGAAAGATTCTTTCATGATTTTATCTGAGGATATATCCTTTGCCACTGTAGACTTCGTTGTGGTAAGAAGCATCTCATTGCAGATTTCAAGAAAACTGTGTTACAAACTGATCAAATGAAGAGAAAAGTGGAACTCTGTGAGTTGCATTCACACATCAAAATGCAGTTTCTCAGAAGGCTTCTTTCCAGTTTGTAGCTGTGGATAAACCCTTTTTGACCATGAGCCTCAAAGCAATCCCAAATATCACTTTGCAGATTCTATGAAACCAGAGTTAGCAAACTGCTACAAAGAAGGAAATTTGAATCTCTGTGTGATGACTTCACACATCAGAAAGCAATTTCTCAGAAAGCTTCTCTTTAGTTATTACCTTAGGATATTTCCTTTAACACCATAGGCCTCAATTGCACTCCCAAATATCGCTTTGCAGATTCCCCGAAAGTAGTGTCAGCAAAATGCTTCTTGAAGCCTAAGTTGTAACTCTATGAGAAGAATTCACATATCACAAAGAAGTTTCTCAGAAAGTTCCATCACGTTTTCAATTGAGGATATTTCTTTTATCAGGATAGGCCTCAATGCGATCCAAAGTATTCCTTCTCAGATTCCCCATAGACAGTGGTTATAGACTGCTCCGTGAAACAAAAGTGTAACTCTGTGAGATGAATTCACACATCACAAAGCAGTTTCTCAGAAAGCTTCTTTCTAGTTTTTATCTGAGGATCGTTCCTTTGTCACGTAAGCTTCATTTCATTAAGAAATATCCCATTGTAGATTTCAAAAAAACTGTGTTAGCAAACTGATCAATGAAAAGTAAAGTGTAACCCTGTGAGTTGCATTCACATGTCACAATGCAGTTTCTCAGAAAGCTTCTTTCCAGTTTTTATCTGACGATATTTCCTTTTTCACCAGAGACGTCAATGCGCTCCCAAATATCGCTTTACAGATTCCCAAAAGTAGTGTTATCAAACTGCTTCATGAAGACTAAGTTGTAACTCTGTGAGATGTATCCATATATCAAAAAGTTTCTCAGAAAGCTTCTTTCACGTTTTTAATTGAATATATTTCCTTTATCAGGATAGGCCTCAACGCGATCAAAAGTATCCCTTCTCAGATTCCACAAAGACAGCGGTGATAGACTACTCCATGAAACGAAAGTGTAACTCGGTGAGATGAATTCACACATCACATAGCAGTTTCTATGTACTGATTCTACAAAAAGAGAGTTTCCAACCTGCTGAATCTAAAAAATGGTTTAGTTCTTTGAGATGAATTCACACATTGCAAAGCAGTTTCAAGATAGTTTCTTTCTAAGTTTTATTGCAGGATATTCAGGGTTTTTTTGTTTGTTTGTTTGCTTTTTTTTTTTTTTTTTCCTTTAGGCCTCATTGTGCACCAAAATATATCTCCACAGATTCTGCACAAAGAGTTTTTCCAACCTGCTGAAATACCAAAAAGACTTAACTCTGTGAGATGAATCCATACATCACAAAGTAGTTTCATAGATAGCTTCTTTCTAGTTTTTATTATGGGATATTCTGTTTTTTCCTATAGATCTCAATGGGTTCCAAAGTGTCCTTTCACAGATTATACACAAACTGTGTTTCTAACCGACTGACTCAAAAACTGTATCTCTGTGAAGTGAATCCACCTATTGCAAAGTGGTATCACAGAGAACTTCTCACTAGTTTTTATTGTGGGATACTTGTTTTTTCCTATAGGCCTCAATGAGCTCCGAATTGTCCCTTCACAGATTCTACCAAAAGAGTGTTTCCAACCTGGTGAATGAATAGAAAGGTTGTATGCTGTGATATAAATCCACACAATGTAAAGCCACTTCATAGATAGTTTCTTGCTAGGTTTTTCACCAGATATTTTGTTCTTACCTGTAGACCTCAATGGACTATGAAATGTCCCTTCACAGATTCTACATCCAACCTACTGAATCAAGAGAAAGTTTGAACTCAGAGAGATGAATTCACAAATCACTAAGCAGTTTCACAGATAGCTTCTTTTTAGTTTTTGTTGCATGATATTCGATTTTTCCCTAAAGGCCTCACAGGCCTTTTAAATGTCACTTCACAGATTGTGAAAAAAGAGTATCTCCAATCTTCTGAATTAAAAGAAAGATTTATCTCTGTGAGCTGAAACCATACATCACAAAGCAGTTCCACAGATAGCTTCCTTCCAGTTTTTCTTGCAGGGTATTTTGTTTTTCGCTATAAGCCTCAGTAGGCTCCAAAATGTTTCATTGCAGATTCTGCAAGAAGAGTCTTTCCACTCTGCTGAAACAAAACAATGGTTTATCTATTTGAGCTTAATCCATAAATCACAAAGCAGTTTCTCAGATAGCTTCTTTCTGGTTTTTATCATGGGATATTCAGTTTTCACTATAAGCCTCAGTAAGATGTGAAATGTCCCCTCTCAGATTCTGCAAAAAGAGTGTTTCCAACGTGCTGAATCAAAAAATAGGGAGTAAATCTGTGAGCTGAATCCACTCATCACAAAGAAATTTCACAGATACCTTCTTTTTAGTTTATATCATGGGATACTCGGCTTTTCACTATAGGCATCAGTGGGCTCCAAAATGTCTTTTTGCCAATTCTACAAAAAGAATATTTCCAAACTGCTGAATCAAAAGAAATTTTATCTCTGTGAGCTGAATCTACACATCACAAAGCAGTTTCACACATAGCTTCTTTCTAGTATTTATTGCAAGATATTCGGTTTTTCACTACAGGCCTCAGGCGGCTCTGAAATGTCCCTTCACTGATTCTGTAAAAAGAGTGTTTCCAACCTGCTGAATTGAAAGAATGTTTTAACTCCATGAGCTTAATCCACACATCACGAAGCAATTTCACAGATACAGTCTTTGTATCACGGGATGTTTTGTTTTCACTATAGGCCTCAGGTGGCTCCAAAATGTCCCTTTATAGATTTTACAAAAAGAATGTTTCCAACCTGCTGAATTAAAAAAAAGATTTAACTCGATGATCTGAATACACACATCACAAAGCAATTTAACAGATAGCTTCTTTGTAGTTTTTATCATGAGATATTCAGTTTTCACTGTTGGCCTCAGTGATCTCCAATATGTCCTTTCATAGATTCTGCAAAAACATTGTTTCCAACTTGCTGCATTAAAAAAAAAAAAAAAAAGTTTAACCTTGTGAAATGAAGCTACACATTGCAAAGTAGTGTGACAGGTTGTTCTTTCTAGTTTTTATCTTAGGACAATAGGCCTCAATGAGCTCTAAATTGTCCCTTTGCAAATTCTAGAAAAGGAGTGTTTCCAATCTGCTGAATGAAAAAGAAAATCTAACTCTTTGAAATGAATCCAACATGGCAAAATGTTTTCACAGAGAGCTTTTTGTTTGTTTGTTTTTGTCGTTAGATATTCAGTTTTCTCCTGCAGGCCACAATAATCTCCAATATGTCCCTTGGCAGATTTTACAAAAAGAGTGTTTCCAACCTGCTGAATCAAAAGATGGCTTTAAATCAGTGAGATGAAACCACACATCACAAAGCGGTTTCATAGATAGCTTATTTTTAGTTTCATAGCGGAATATTCCGGTTTTTTCTGTAGGCCTTAATGAGTTCTCAAATGTCCCCATGCAGATTCTACAAAAAGACTGTTTCCAACCTGGTGAAGTGAAAGAAAGGTTTAACTCTCTACGGTGAATCCATGCATCACAAAGCAGATTCACAGATAGCTTCTTTCTAGTTTTTATCTAGGGATATTTGGTTTTTCATCATAGTCTTCAAAGGACTCTGAAATGTCCCTTTGCAAATTCTACAAAGAGTGTTTCCAACCTGCTGAATTAAAAGAAAAATTTACCTCTGCGATGTTGGGAACAGGCACCCCAAAATCTGGCCATAAACTGGCCCCAAAACTGGCCATAAACAAAATATCTGCAGCACTGTGACATGTTCATGATGGCCATAACGCCCACACTGGAAGGTTGTGGGTTTGCCAGAATGACAGCAAGGAACACCTGGCTGCCTAGGGCAGAAAACTGCTTAAAGGCATTCTTAAGCCACAAACAATAGCATGAGCGATCTATGTCTTTAGGACATGCTCCTGCTGCAGTTAACTAGCCCACGCTATTCCTTTAATTTGGTCTATCCCTTCATTTCCCATAAGGGATACTTTTAGTTAATTTAATATCTATAGAAACAATGCTAATGAGCTAATGACTAGCTTCTGTTAATAAATATATGCGTAGGTCTCTATTCAGGGCTCTCAACTCTGAAGGCTGTGAGACCCCTGATTTCCCACTTCACACCTCTATGTTTCTGTGTGTGTCTTTAATTCCTCTAGTGACACTGGGTTAGAGTCTCCCCAACGAAGCTGGTCTTGGCAAGTGAAGTCCATATGTGGGGGCTCAAATCCAGGTTGAAGAGTCACTGAAGCAATGGTTGGAGAATGTGGAACTAGCTGGAGGACACTCAAGTACTCTTAAAGCAATCCCCATGGCAAGTAAGAAGTGGAGCTTGGAAGCATCAGGGTGACAATGGGACAAGTGTGGAGTCTGGTTCATTCCACCTTGAAACTTTTTCACACTGATAATGAGGAAGAAGGAGAGTATAATGAAATAGCAGAAGAGGTTACAGAGCAGGTTTATTTCCAAGCTAAAGCTAAAGTGGCAAAAGAGAGAGAGGTTCATACCTACCCTGCTGCACCCCCTCATTATTGTTTTGAATAAAAGGAGTGGCCTGACCCTCCAGATTTTTCTTTTCTGGAGGACACTGGGCAAAAAGTAATTGCCCCAGTGACTGTTTGAGCAGTGCCTAGCGTGACCATTCTTAGTTCTATTCAGGCAGGAATTCAGCAGGCTAGATGAGAAGATGATTTAGAGGCTTGGAAGTTCCCTGTTAGAATACACCCCCCAGATCAACAGGGAAATATTATAGCTACTTTTGAGCTTTTTCCTTTTAAATTACTCAAAGAATTTAAACAAGATATTCGTACCAAGAAAGACTGTAGAAATAATCAGCAGGTCAGACCCCCAGGTAGGGGGAAAAATAAACTGCTGAGTCTGAAATATGTCCAAAATGTAAGAAAGGAAAACATTGAGTTAATCAGTGTCACTCTAATTTTGATAAAGATGGGTACCCGATTTCGGGAAACACCATGAGAGGCCCATCCCAGGCCCCATTCCAAACTGGGGCATTTCCAGCTCAGGCCATTCCCTCACCCCTGTACAATGTCTGTCCCCCGCCACAGCCAGTAGTGCCGCAGATTTATACTGCACAAAAGCTGTGAGCCTTCTGCCTGGGGAACTCCCACAAAAGATCCAAACAGGAGTCTGTGGACTCTTGCCAGTGGGGACAATAAGATTACTTTTAAGAAGGTCTAGTTTAAGTTTAAAAGGGGTACAAATACATACAGGAGTCATTGATTTAGATTACAATGGGGAAATTCAAATTGTTCTATTTACGTCTGTTCCCTGGAAAGCAGAGACAGGAGAGTTCATAGCACAGTTCCTGATTGTGTCAAATGAAATGGGAAAAAGTGAAATTAAACAAACAGGAGGATTTGGAAGCATAAACAAACAAGCAAAGCAGCTTATTGGGTAAATCAAATTACTGATAAACATCCTACCTGTGAAATAACTATTCAGGGAAACAAATTTAAAGGTTTGGTAGATACAGGAGCAGACATTTCAATCATTTCTCCACAACACTGACCAATTCAACCTGCTCAATTTAACATAGTTGGAGTTGTCAAGCCCCTGAAGTATATCAAAGTAGTTATATTTTGCATTGTGAAGGGCCTGATGGACAACCTGGGACTATTCCACCAATTATAACTTCTGTACCTATAAATTTATGGGAGATTTATTACAACAATGGGGAGCACAAGTTCTAATTCCAGAACAATTATATAGCCCTCAAAGTCAACATATAAAGCATGAAATGTGGTATGTCCCTAGTGTGGGACTAGGAAAAAATTTGCAAGGTTTGAAAAAACTGTTTCAAGTGGAAAGACAAAGTTCCCACCAAAGATTAGGATATCATTTTTTATGGCAGCCATTGTTAAGCCTCCAGAACTTATACTTTTAAAATGTTTAACAGATAAGCCAATTTGGACAGAACAATGACTGCTAAGTAAAGGGAAACTGGAGGCTTTAGAGAAATTAGTTACTGAACAATTAGAAAATGGGCACATAGCTCCAACATTTTCTCCTTGGAATTTTCCAGTTTTGGTAATTAAGAAAAAAATCATGTAAATGGAGAATGTTAACTGACTTAAGAGCCATCAATTCAGTTATACAACCTATGGGAACATTACAGCCAGGATTGCCTTCTCTTGCTATAATTCCAAAAAAAAATGGCCTTTAATAGCCATAGATTTAAAAGACTGTTTCTTTACTATCCCCTTAGCTGAGCAAGACTATGAATGGTTTGCACTTACAATTCCTGTGATAAACAACCTGCAGCCTGCTAAGCATTTTCATTGTTTTACAGATGGGTCTAGTAATGGTAAAGCTTCTTATTCTGGATCAAAAAGTAAAGTTTTCCAGACACCCTATACTTCAGCTCAAAAAGTGGAACTTGTAGCTGTAATTAAGGTATAGACTGCTTTTGATATGCCTATTAATGTGATTTCTGATTCTTCATACGTGGTTCATTACACATAGTTAATTGAAAATGCTCAGTTACAGTTTCATACAGATAAACAGCTGATGACAAAAACAAAAAAAGAGAGAGAAATAGGGATTATGGGACAGTCCATACGCAATTGAATCCAGCATTATAAACTTTAAATGTTTTGAGCCTGCACAAAGGCCAGATGTTATCAGCAGCTGAACAGTATCTACAGAAACCAGCTGCAAAGACAGAAGCAGAACAACTGATTTGGTGGAGATATCTAATAATAATAAGTTGAGAAATAAGTAAAATAATAACTTGGGGTAGATGTTATGCTTGTGTTTCTCCAGGACAAAATCAACAGCCAATTTGGATACCATAAAGATGGCTGAAACCTTATCATGAGCCAGATACCAAGGAAGAGATTCCAGGAGGATCCTGAGAACCCCCCAGTTGCAGCCATGTTGAGACTGATGCTGAGGAGGACCCTAACTGTCACAAACAACACCCATTGAACACAGTCACCCACTTGGGGACCGATCAAGAAGCTGTCATACGTGGCAGAAGATAACCTGAGGCAAGCAGGACAACCAGTCACAATGAGTAATTTAATGGTAGCTATGTTAGCAGAGATCACCACTGCCATGAGTATTCCTTCAATAAGGGCTGATACAGAGAACAATTATACTTACTGGGTATATTTATCAATCTTGGCTGGCAATAATGCCTGGATGTAATCACTCTATGACACAGTTACACATGCTCTCTGATCTCAATATTTACCGTAATAAATCTGTTCCTATAATTGAGGCATACTGCCCTCAAAAACCTGTTTGTAAAAAAAATTGAACCTGGCCAGAAAAAATGAACATACTTGTTTAGGAAGAGTGCATTGCAGAACAGTTAGAGGTGCTGCACAATGATTCCTATGGAATCATTATTAATTGGTCCCCTAAGGGGAAGTTTTGCTTGAATGGCATCTCTCAGTCTGTGTGCCACAGCCACACTATGTTCAGCTGTTTTAAACAAAATGGTCAGATGGTAGGAAAACAGCCACAAACAATAGCATGAGTGATCTGTGCCTTTAGGACATGGTCCTGCTGCAGCTAACTAGCCAAATCTATCCCTTTAATTCGGCCCATCCCTTTGTTTTTAATTCCTCTAGCAACACTGTGTTAGGGTCTCCCTGACCTAGCTTGTCTTGGCACTGTGAGATGAATCCACACACTGCAAAGTGGTTTCACAGATTTATTCTTTCTCATTTTTATTGTGGGATATTTGCTTTTTCTCTATAGGTCTCAATGACCTTGAAATGTCCCTTCACAGATTCTAAAAAGAGTGTTTCCAACCTGCTGAATGGAAAGAATTGTTTAATTCTTTGATATGAATTCACACAGCGAAAAGCAGTTTCAAAGGTAACTTCTTTGTAGTTTTTATTACAGAATATTTAGTTTTTCCCTGTAGGCCTCAGTGGGCTCCAAAATTTCCCTTTGTAGATTCTACAAAAAGAGTGTTTCCAACCTGCTGAATCAAAAGAAAGGTTTTACTCTGTGATATGAATCCCAATATTGCAAAGAGGTTTCACAGATACCTTCTTTGTACTTTTTATTGCAGAATATTTTATTTTTTCCTGCAGGCCTCAATAAACTTAGAAATGTTCCTTTGCAGATTCTACAAAAAGGCTGTTTCCAACGTGATGAATAAAAAAAAAGGTTAAGCTCTGTGACATGAATCCACACATCATGAAGCAGTCTTACAGATAGTTTATCTCTAGTTTTTATTGTGAGATATTCAATTTTTCTCTATAGACCTGAAAGGACTCAGAAATGTCTCTTCATAGACTCTACGAAGAGAGTCTCCAACCCATGGATTCAAAAGAAAAGTTTAATTCTGAGAGATCAATCCACACATTGCACATTGCAGAAAGCTTTCACAAGGAGCTTCTTTCTAGTTCTTAGCATGGAAAATTTTTTTTTCTATAGGGCTCAGAGTGATCCAAAATGTCCCTTTGCAGATTCTACAAAAAGAGAGTTTCTAGCCTGCTGCATCTAAACAAAAGTTTAACTTTTTGAGTTGAATCCACACATCACAAAGTAGTTACACAGATGGCTTCTTTGGAGTTTTTATCACCAGATAGTCACTTTTTTTCCTACAAGCCTCAATGGGCTTGAAAATATCCCCCTGCAGATTCTACAGAAGAATGTTTCCAAACTGCTGAATGAAAGAAAGGTTTTGCTCTGTGAGATGAATCCACACATTCCAAAGCAGTTTCACAGAGAACTTCTTTCCAGCTTTTATCACAGAATATTCAGTTTTATACCATAGGACTCAGTGGGCTCTGAAATGTCCCTTCTCAGATTCTACAAAAAGGGTGTTTTCAACCTGCTAAATCAAAAGAAATGTTTAACTCTGTGAGATGAATCAGCTTATCACAAAACGGTTTCCAGATAGTTTCTTTGAAGTTTTCGTCAACGGATTTTAAGTTTCTACCTATAGGCTGCAATGGACTTTGAAATGTCTGTTCTCTGATTCTACAAAAACAGTTTTTCCAACCTGCTGAATCAAAAGTAAGTTTTAACTCTATGAGATGAATCCACACATCACAAAGCAGTTACACAAAGAGCATCTTCATAATTTTTATCACAGAATATTCCATTTTATCATATAGGCTTCAAGGGTTACAAAATCCTCCATTGCAGATTCTGCACAAACAGTTTTTCCAACCTGCTGAATCAAAAGAAAAGTCTAACTCTGTGAGATGAATCCACACATTGCAAAGTAAATTGACAGGTCACTTCATTCTAGTTTTTATGATGGGATATTCAGTTTTGGTCTATAAGCCTCAATGGGTTCTGAAATCTCACTTTGCAGATTCTACAAAAAGAGTTTCCAACCTGCTGAATCAAAAGAAAAATTTAACTCTGTGAAATGAGTGCAACGTTACAAAGCAGTTACACAGACCTTTTTTCTTGTTTTTGTCATTGGATATTTGGTTTTTTTCTATAAACCTCAGTTGGCTCTGAAATGTCCCTTCACAGATTCTACAAAGAGTTTTTCCAACCTGTTGAATCAAAAGAAAGCTTTAACTTTGTGAAATAAATCCACACATCACAAAGCAATTTCAAAGAGAGCTTCTTTCTAGTTTTTATAATGGGATATTTGAATTTTTACTATAGGCCTCCATGGCTGAGATTCTTTGTAGATTCTTTGCAGGGACAATTCAAAGTCCATTGAAGCCTATAGTGAAAAAATGATATCTTGTGATAAAAACTAGAAATAATCCATGTGAAAATGCTTTCAGAGGTGTGAATTCATCTCACAGAGTTAAACTTTTCTTCTGATTCAGCAGGTTGGAAATACTCTTTTTGTAGAATCTGCACAGGGACATTTGAGAGCCCATTGAGGCCTATAGTGATAAACAGAATATCCCATGATAAAAACTGAAAAGAAACTATCTGTTAAAACACTTTGCCCTTTGTTGATTCATCTCACAGAGTTAAACATTTCTTTTGACTCAGCAGGTTGGAAACACAGTTTTTGTAGAAACTGTGCAGAAACATTTTGGAGCCCATTGAATTCTAGAGTGAAAAATCAATATCGCATGATAAAAATTAGAAAGAAACTATATATGAATACACTTTGTGATGTATGGATTCATCTCACAGAGTTAAACCTTTCTTTTGATTCAGCAGATTGGAAACACTCTTCGTAGAATCTGCACAAGGACATTTGAAAGCCCTTTGAGGCTTACAGTGGTAAACCTATTATACCACAATAAAAAATAGAAAGAAACTGTGTATGAAAATGCTTTCTGGTTTGTGAATTTATCTCACAGTGTTAAACCTTTATTTTGAGTAGGCAAGTTGGAAACACTTTTTTTCTAGCATCTGTGCTGGGACATTTCAAAGCCCTTTGAGACCTATAGTGAAAACATATATCCCACGATAAAATCTAAAAGGAAGCTATCTGTAAAAATGCTTTGCACTTTGTGGACGGATCTCAAAGAGATAAAACTTTCTTTTAATTCTGCAGGTCAGAAACACTCTTTTTATAGAAACTCTGGAGAGACATTTTGAAGCCCATTGAATCCTAGAGTGAAAAACCAATATCCTGAGATAAAAATTAAAAAGAAGTTATATGTGAAAATGCTTTGTCATTCATCTCACAGAGCCAAAGGTTTCTTTTGATTCAGCAGGCTGGGACCACCCTTTTTGTAATATTGGCTCACAGACATGTGGGAATCCATTGAGGCCTGTAGCAAAAAACCGATATCCCGAGATTAAAAACTAGAAACAATCGATCTGTGAAAATGCTTTGCCATGTGTGGATTCATCTCAAAGGGTTATTATTTTTTTTTTTATTCAGTAGGTTGGAAACACTCTTTTTGTAGATTCTGAGAAGGGGCATTTTGAATTCATTGAGGCCTATAGTAAAAAACTGATATTCTGTGATAAAAACTAGAATTTGTTTGTGAAAATTCTTTCTGATGTGTGAAGTCATCTCATATAGTCAAACTTTTATTTGATTCAGCAGGTTGGAAACACACTTTTTGTAAAATCTGCGCAAGTAAATTTCAGAGTGCATTGAGGCCTAAAGCAAAAAACGAATACCCCATGATAAAAAGTAGCAGTTTGGAAACACTCTTTTTGTAGAATCTGCACAAGGACATTTTGTAGCCCAATGATATTTATAGTGAAAAATAGATATTTTGTGATAAAAACTAGAAGGAAGCTATATGGAAAAACTCTAAGTGATAGGTGAATTCTCCTCACATAGTTTAACCTATCTATAGATTCAGCAATTTGGAAACATTCTTTTTGTAGAATCTGCCCAAGAACATTTGGGAGTTCATTGAGCTCTATAGTGATAATCTGAATATCCTGCAAAAAAAAAAAATGTAAAGAAGCTGTCTGTGAAAATTCTTTGCACTTTGTGGTTCATCTCACAGAATTAATAATTTCTTTTGATTCAACATAGGGGAAACAGTTTTTTGTTGTTCTTGCTGTTGTTGTTTTTGTTTGCCTGCTTTTTTGTTTTTTAAAATCTGCACAGAGACCTTTGGAAGCCCATTTAGGCCTATAGTGATAAGCAAAACATCCCATGATAAAAGCTAAATAGAAGCTATCTATGAAAATTATTTCTGTTTTGTTGATTCATCTCACAGAGTCAAAACTTTCTTTAGATTCAGCATGTTGGAAACACTTTTTTTTGTAGAATCTGTGCAGGTATATTTTTACAGCCCAATGAGGCTTATAGAGAAAAACCAATATTTTGTGATAAACACTAGAAAGAAATGATCCATGAAAACACTTTGTGATGTGTGAATTCATCTCCAGAGTGAAACCTTTCTTTTGATTCAGCAGGTTGGAAAACCACTTGTTGTGCAATTTGCACAAGGACATTTGGAAGCCCATTGCGACCTGTAGGGAAAAACTCATATCCCACGATAAATACTAGAAAGAATCTAACTGTTAAATGCTTTGCCATGAGCAATTTCATCTGACAGAATTAAAACTTTCTTTTGATTCAGCAGGTTGAAATATCTCTTTTTGTAGAAACTGCATTAGGACATTTTAGAGCCCTTTGGTACCTATAGTGAAAAACAGATAATTTGTAATAAAAACTAGAAAGAAGCTACCTGTGAAAATGCTATGCCATGTGTGGATTCATCTCACATAATTAAATCTCTTTAATTTAGCAGGTTGGAAATACCCTTTTTGTAGAATCTCCATAGGGACATTTGAGAGCCCATTGTGGCCTATAGTGATAAACCAAATATCTCGAGGATAAAAACTAGAAAAAAGCTATCTGTAAAATCACTTTGCACTTTGTGGATTCATCTCACAGAGTTAAACTTTTCCTTATATTCAGCAGGCTGGAAATATTCTTTCTACAGAACCTGCTTAGGGACATTTTGGAGCCCATTGAGGCCTATAGTGCAAACAACTATCTCAAAAAACAAAAAACTAGAAATAAGCTTTCTGTGAAAATACTTTGTGATGTGTGGAATCATCTAACAGAGTTAAACCTTGCTTTTGATTCAGCATGTTGGAAACATTCTTTCTGTAGATTCTTTGCAGGGACATTTAGGAGCTCATATCGGCCTATAGCGATAAACTGAATATCCCATGATAAAAACAAAAAGAAGCTATTTGTGAAAAAACTTTGTGCTTTCTGGATTCTTCTCAAAGAGTTAAACTTTTCTTTTGATTCAGCATGTTTGAAACAGTCTTTATGTAGAATCTGCACAGGGACATTTTGGAGCCCATTTAGGCCTATCATGATAAAGAGAATACCCCATGATAAAAACTATAAAGAAGCTATCTGTGGAAATGCTTTGCATTTTGTGGATTCATCTCACACAGATAAACCTTTCTTTTGATTTGAGGTTGGAAAGACTCTTTTTGTAGAATCTGAACAGGGACATTTGAGAACCCACTGAGGCCTATAGTGATAAACTGATATCCTGTGATAAAAGTCTAGAAAAAAAACTATCTGTTGAAATGCTCTGTCATATGTGAATTCATCTCACAGAGTTCATCCTTTCTTTTCATACAGCAGGTTGGAAGCACTATTTCCGTACCTGCATGGTGACATTTCACAGCCCATTGAGGCCTGAAGTGAAAAACTGATATCCTGTGATAAAGACTAGAAAATAGCTGCCTGTGTAAAGGCTTTCTGATGGCTGAATTCATCTCACAGAATTAAACCTTTCTTTGATTGGCAGGTTGGAAACACACTTTTTGTAGAATCTGTGCACTGACATTTGGGAGCCCATTGAGACTTATACTGTCACACCAAATATCCATGATAAACACTAAAAAGAGATCCAGATAGAAGTGGGCAGAGCAAGATGGCTGAATAGGAACAGCTCCAGTCTCCAACTCCCAGTGCCAGTGACACAGAAGACAGGTGATTTCTCCATTTTCAACTGAGGTACTGGGTTCATCTCACTAGGGAGTGCGGGACAATCAGTGCTGATCAGCTGCTGCAGCCTGACCAGCGAGAGCTGAAGCAGGGTGAGGCATCACCTCACCTGGGAAGTGCAAGGGGGAAGGGAATCCCTTTTCCTAGCCAGGGGAACTGAGACACACAAAACCTGGAAAATCGGGTGACTCCCACCCCAATACTGTGCTTTACCAAGGATCTTAGCAAACGGGCACACCAGGAGATTATATTCCACACCTGGCCAGGAGAGTCCCATGCCCACGGAGCCTCCCTCATTGCTAGCACAGCAGTCTGGGATCTCGCGGCAAACCAGCAGTGAGGCTGGGGGAGGGGCACCCACCATTGCTGAGGCTTAAGTAGGTAATCAAAGCCGCTGGGAAGCTTGAACTGGGTGGAGCTCACAGCAGCTCAAGGAAACCTGCCTGTCTCTGTAGACTCCACCTCTGGGGACAGGGCACAG
>NW_012098766.1:252083-253005 GCF_000951045.1 Mandrillus leucophaeus
AAGATACAACATACCAGAATCTCTGGGACACATTTAAAGCAGTGTGTAGAGGGAAATTTATAGCACTAAATGACCACAAGAGAAAGCTGGAAAGACCTATAATTGACACCCTAACATCACAGTTAAAAGAACTAGAGAAGCAAGAGCAAACACATTCAAAAGCTAGCAGAAGGCAAAAAATAACTAAGATTAGAGCAGAACTGAAGGAGATAGGGACACAAAAAACCCTCCAAAAAATCAATGAATCCAGCAGCTGGTTTTTTGAAAACATCAACGAAATTGATAGACTGCTAGCAAGACTAATAAAGAAGAAAAGAGAGAAGAATCAAATAGACGCAATAAAAAATTCAACAGTCCTTCATGCTAAAAATGCTTAATAAATTCGGTATTGATGGAACGTATCTCAAAATAATAAGAGCTATTTATGACAAACCCACAGCCAATATCATACTGAATGGGCAAAAACTGGAAGCATTCCCTTTGAAAACTGGCACAAGACAGGGATGCCCTCTCTCACCACTCCTATTCAACATAGTGTTGGAAGTTCTGGCTAGGGCAATCAGGCAAGAGAAAGAAATCAAGGGTATTCAGTTAGGAAAGGAAGAAGTCAAATTGTCTCTGTTTGCAGATGACATGATTGTATAGTTAGAAAACCCCATTGTCTCAGCCCAAAATCTCCTTAAGTTGATAAGCAACTTCCGCAAAGTCTCAGGATACAAAATCAATGTGCAAAAATCACAAGCATTCTTATACACCAGTAACAGAGAAACAGAGAGCCAAATCATGAATGAACTTCCTTTCACAATTACTTCAAAGAGAATGAAATGCCTAGGAATCCAACTTACAAGGGATGTAAAGGACCTCTTCAAGGAGAACTACAAACCACAGCTCAGTGAAATAAAAGAGGACACAAACAAATGGA
>NW_012098766.1:255620-275975 GCF_000951045.1 Mandrillus leucophaeus
GGGAGGGGGGAGGGGGGAGGGATTGCATTGGGAGTTATACCTGATGTAAATGACGAGTTGATGGGTGCTGACGAGTTGATAGGTGCAGCACACCAACAAGGCACAAGTATACATATGTAACAAACCTGCACATTATGCACATGTACCCTAGAACTTAAAGTATAATAATAATAATAATAAATAATAAATAAAACAAAAAACAAACAAACAAAAACTAAAAAGAAGCTATCTGTGAAAAGGCTTTCTGATGTGTGGATTCTTTTCACAGATTAAACATTTCTTGTGATTCCACAGGTTGGACACACTCTTTTTGTAGAATCTGCTGAGGGACAATTTGGAGCCCATTGAGGCTATAGTAATAGACCGAATATCCTGCAACAAAAACTAAAAAGAAACTATCTGTGAAAACACTTTGCACTTTGTGGATTCATCTCACTGAGGTCATCATTTCTCTTGATTCAGCAGGTTTGAAACATTCTCTTTGTAGAATCAGCACAGGGACATTTTGGAGCCCATTGAAACCTACCTAGAGTGGAAATCGATATCCTGTGAAAAAAAATGTAGAAAGAAGCTGTCTTTGAAAATGCTTTGTGCTTTGTAGATTCACCTCACAGAGTTAAACGTTTCTTTTGATTAAGCAGGTTGTAAACACTCTTTTTCTAGAACCTGGACAGAGATATTTGGGATGTTGAGGCCTATAGTGATAATACGAATATCCCACAATAAATATTTAAAAAGAAGCTCTCTGTGAAAACTCTTTGCCCTTTGCAGATTCATCTCACAGAGTTAAACGTTTCTTTTGTTTCAGCAGTTTGGAAACACTCTTTCGTAGAATCTGCACAGGGACATTTCATAACCCATTCATGTCTATAGTGAAAAACTGATATTTCATGATAAAAAGTACACAAAAAAATCTATCTGGGATAACCATATGTGATGTGTGGATTCACTTAACAGAGTTATACTTTTCTTTTGATTCAGCAGATTGGAAACACTTTTCTGTAGAATTTGTCCAAGGACATTTGGGAGCCCATTGAGGCCTATAGTGATAAACAAAATATCCTGTGATAAAAACAAAAAGAAGTTGTCTGCAAAAATGCTTTGTGGTTTGTGGGTTCAACTCACAGAGTTAATCTTTTTTTTAATTAAAAATGTTGGAAACACTTTTTTTGTGGAATCTGCACAGGGACCTTTGGGAGTCCATTTAGGCCTGTAGTGATAAACAGAATATCCCACAATAAAAACTAAAAAGAAGCTATTTATGAAAATGCTTTGCACTTCTTTGATTCATCTCACAGTCAAAACTTTCTTTGATTCAGCAGGTTCAAAAGACTCTTTATGCAGAATCTGCACAGGGATATTTTACAGCCTAATGAGGCCTACAGAGAAAAACTGATATCTTGTGATAAAAACTAGAAAGAATCTATCCAAAAAAATGCTTTGTGATGTGTGGATTCATCTCAGAGCTAAACCTTTCTTTTGATTCAGCAGGTTGAAATACCACTTGTTGTGCAATCTGTGCAGGGACATTTGGAAGCTGATAGAGGATTGTAGTGAGAAATTATATCCCACGATAAATATTAGAAAAAGCTAACTGTTCAATGTTTGCCATGAGTGGATTCATTTCACAGTGTTAATCCTTTCTTTTGATTCAGCAGGTTTGAAACACTCTTTTTGTAGAATCTTCACAGGGAGTTTTCGGAGCCCATTGAGGCCTATAGGGAAAAACCCATATCCCATGATACAAACTAGAATGAATATTTCTGTTAAAATGCTTTGCACTGAGTGAATTCATCTGACAGAGTTAAACCTTTCTTTTGATTCAGCAGGATGAAAAAAACTCTTTTTGCAGAAACTACATTGGGACATTTCAGAGTTCTTTGATGCCTGTAGTGAAAAACAGATATTTTGCTCATGAAAAAAATAGAAAAAAGCTATCTGTGAAAATGTTATACGATATGAGGATTCATTTCAAAGAATTAAATCTTTCTTTAATTCAGCAGGTTGAAAACATTCTTTTTGTAGAACTTGCACATGGATATTTGGGAGCCCATTGAGGCCTATTGTGATAAACTGAGTATCAAAACTAGAAAGAAGCCATCTGTGAACATCCTTTGCACTTTGTGGCTTCATCTCACAGAGTTAAACGTTTCTCTTGATTCATCAGGTTGGACACACTCTGTAGAATCTTCTCAGGACATTTCAGAGCCCTATTAGGCCTATAGCGAAAAACTGATATCTTGTGATAAAAACTAGAAAGAAGCTGTCTGTAAAAAAAAGGTTTGTGATATGTGGATTCATCTCACAGAGATAAGTATTTCTCTTAATTCAGCAGGTTAAAACACTCCTTTTGTAGAATCTATGCAAAGAAATCTGGGAGCACATTGAGGCATATAGTGATAAACTGAATATATTGAGAAAAACTGAAAAGAAGCTATCTGTGAAAATGCTTTGTACAGGTTAAACCTTTCTTTTGATTCAGTAGGTTGGAACCATTCTTTTTGTAGAATCTGCACAAGGACATTTCAGAACCCATTGATGCCTATAGTGAAAAACCAATATCCCACAATAAAAATTAATAAAAGTAGCTGTCTGTGAAAACACTTTGTGCTTTGTGTATTCTTCTCACAGAGGTCAAACTTTCTTTTGATTATGCCGGTGGGAAGCACTCTTTTTGCAGAATCGGTGCAGGGACATTTGGTAGGGCATTGAGGCCTATAGTAAAAAATGGAATATTTTCCAAGAGAAACTTAAAAGAAGCTATCTTTGAAAATGATTTAGATTCATCTCAAAGAGTTAAACATTTATTTTGATTCAGCAGGGTGGAAGCACTCTCTTTGTATAATCTGAGAAGGGTCATATGGAAGCCCATTGGGGCCTATAGTGGAAAATAGAATATTCCTCAAAAAAAAAAAAAAAAAAAGAAAAAAGAAAAGGAAAAGAAAAGAAGCTATCTGTGGAAACAGTTTGTGATTTGTGGATCCATATCACAGAGTTAAACCTTTCTTTTCATTGAGCAGGTTAGAGATGCTCTTTTCATAAAATCTACTTTTGGGAGCCCATTGAAGCCTAAAGTGAAAAAGTGAGTATCTCACCATAAAAACTAGAAAGAAGATATCTGTGAAAACACTTTGTGGTATGTGTAATAATCTCACAGAGTTTAACCTTTCTTTCTATTCAACAGGTTGGAAACACTCCTTTTGTAGAATCTGCTAAGGGACATTTGGAATTTCATTGAGGCCTATCATAAAAAAGTGAATATTCCCTTAAAAAATCTGTAAGAAATTATCTGTGAAAAAGCTTTGTGATATGTGGATTAATCTCACATAATTAAACCTTTCTTTTGATTCAGCATGTTGTAAACACTCTTTTTATAGAATCTGCACAGGGACATTTGGGAATTTATTGATGACTATAGTTAAAAACTGAATATCCAGGGATAAAAACTAGAAGGAAGCTGTCTGTGAAAATGGTTTGTGATGTGTTGATTAATCTCATGGAGCTAAACTTCTGTTTTGATTCAGCAGATTGGAAATACTCTTTTTGTAGAATCTGAGAAGGGACACTTGGAAGTCCATTCAGGCATATAGTTAAAAATTGAATATCCTGTTATAAAACTAGAAAGAACTATCAATGAAAATGCTTTGTGATGTGTGGATTAATCTCACAGAGTAAAACTTTTCTTTTGATTCAGCAGATTGGAACTACTCTATTTGTATAAAATAAAAAGGGAGATTTGGGAACACATTTAAGTTTACAGTGAAAGGCTAAATATTACATAATAAAAATGAGAAAGAAGTTAGCTGTGAAGACAATTTGCAATATGTGGATTCATTTTACAGAGTTAAACATTTCTTCTGAGTTAGCAGGTTAGAAACACTCTTTTGTGTAATCTGTGTAGGGATATTTCAGAGCCTATTGAGGCCTATTGGGATAAATCAAATATCCCATGATAAAAACTAAAAAAGTGCTATTTGTAAAAGCACTTTGTGCTTTGTGGATTCATCTCACAGATTTAAAGTTTTGTTTTGATTCAGCAGGTTGGAAACACTTTTTATGTAGAATATGCACAGGGACATTTCAAAGCCCATTGAGGCCTATAGTGAAAAATCAATATCCCATGATAAAAACTAGATAGAAGATATCTGTGAAAACGCTTTGTGATGTGTGGAATTCTCTCACACAGTTAAACCTTTCTTTGTGTTCAACAGATTGGAAACACTCTTTTTGTATGATGTTTGCAGGGACATTTGGTAACCCGTTGAAGCCTATAGTGATAAACAGAATTTCCTGTGATAAAAAGAAGCCATCTGTGAAAATGCTTTGCACTTTATGGATTCTTCTCACAGAGCTAAACCTCTATTTTATTCAGCAGGTTGGAAATGCTTTTTTTGTAGAATCTGTGCAGGGACATTTCAGAGCCCATTGAGACCTACAGTGAAAGACCAATAACCCATGATTAAAAACTAGAAAGAACTATCTGTGAAAATGCTTTGTGGTGTGTGGATTCATCTCACTGAATTAACCTTTTTTAAAAAAATCAAACATCCCACAATAAAAAGTAAAAAGAAGCTGTTTGTGAAAACACTTTCTGATGATGTGGATTCAGCTCACAGTTAAACCTTTCTTTTGATTCATCAGATTGGAAACACTTGTTTTGTAGAATCTGCACAGGGACATTTTAAAGCCCATTGTGGCCTCTAGTGAAAAACCGATATCCAGTGATAAAAACTAGAAAAAATCTATATGTGAGAATGCTTTGCAATGTGTGGAGTTAAACCTTTCTTCTGATTTAGCAGATTGGAAACTCTCTTTAATAGAATCTTTGCAAGGACATTTGGGCACGCATTGAGGACTAGAGTGATAAACTGATTGTACCATTAAAAAAAAAAAAACTATAGAAATGCTAGTTCTCAACCCACTTTCACTTTGTGGATTCATCTCACAAAGATAAAATTTTGTTTTGATTCAGCAGGTTGGAAACAGTTTTTTTTTTTTTAGAATCTCCATAGGTACATTTCAGAGTCCATTAAAGTCTAAAGCTATAACCCAGATATCCTGTGATAAAAACTAAAAAAAAAAAGCTGTCAGTAAAAATGCTTTCCAGTTTTTGGATTCATCTTACAAATTTAAATCTTTCTTTTGATTCAGCCTGATAGAAACACTTGTTTTCATAGAATCTGCACAGGGACATTTCAGAGCCCAGTGAGGCCCATAGTACAAAACCGATATTCTGTGATAAAAACTAGAAAGAAGTTATCTGTGAAAACCCTTTGCACTTTGTGAATTCAGAGTTTAACCTTTCTTTTGATTCAGGAGTTTGGAAACACTTTTTTTGTAGAGTCTGTTTAGGGTCATTTGAGAGCCCTTTGAGGCCTATAGTGATAACTCCAAAACCCCCAATAAAAACTAAAAAGAAGCCATCTATGAAAACACTTCGCATTTTGTGGATTAATCTCACAGAGTTCAACCTTCCCTTTGATTCAGCAGGTTGGAAACACTATTTTGGTAGAATCTGTGCAGGGATATTTTGGAGCACATTGAGGCCTATATTGTTAAACTGAATATCCTGAAATAAAAACTAAAAAGAAGCTATCTGTGAAAATGTTTTGTGCTTTGTGGATTCACGTCACAGAGTTACACCTTTGTTTTTATTTCGCAGGTTGGATACATTAGTTTTGTAGAATATGCACAGAGACATTTCAGAGCACTTGCAGCCTATAGTGAAAAACAGATATTCTGTGATTAAAAAAAAAAAATAGAAAAAAAGCCATTTATGAAAATGCTTTGTGATGTGTTGATTCATCTCACAGAATTAAACATTTCTTTTTAGTCGGCTAATTGGGAACACTCTTTTTGTAGAATCTGCACAGGAATATTCAGAGCCCATTGAGGCCTATACTGATAAACAGAATATCCCATGATGAAAACTGAAAAGAAGCTATGTGTGAAAACGCTTTGCACTTTGTGGATTCATTTCACAGAGTTAAATCTTCCTTTTGATTCAGCAGATTGGAAACAATCTTTTTGTAGAATCTGCAAAGTGACACTTTGAAACCCATTAAAAACCCATATTCTATTATAGAAACTAGAAATTGTCTGTCTGTGAGAACACTTTGTGATGTTGGATTCATCTCGCAGAGTTAAAACATTCTTTGGTTTCAGCTGGTTGAAAACACTCTTTTTGTAGAATCTGCACAGGAACATTTTAGAGACGAAAGTGGCCTATAGTGAAAAACTGATACCTTGTGAAAAACCTAGAAAGAATCTATCTGTGAGAACGCTTTGCAATGTGTGTATTTATCTCACAGAGTTAAACCTTTCTTTTGATTCACCACGTTGGAAACACTCTTTTTGTAGAATCTGTGCAGGGACTTTTGGGAGCTCATTGAGGCCTAGAGTGATAAGCAGATTATCCCATAGTAAAAACTATAGAACAACTATCTCTGAAAACACTTTGCACTTTGTGGATTCATCTCACAGAGGTAAACCATTTTCTTGATTCTGCAGGGTGGAAACACTCTTTTTGTAGAATCAACAAATCAACGTAGGCACATTTCAGAGTCCATTGTGGCCTATAGTGATAAACAAGATATCCCACAATAAAAAGTAAGAAGCAGCTATCTGTGAACACGCTTTGCACTTTGTGGATTCATGTTACAGATTTAGACATTTCTTGTGATTCAGCAGGCTAGAAACACTCTTTTTGTACAATCTGCACAGGGACACTTTGGAGCCCATTTAGGCCTATAGTGAAAAGCCAATATCCTTCAATAACAACTAAAAAGAAGCTATCTGTGAAAATGCTTTTCACTTGGTGGATTCATCTTATAGAGCTTAACTTTTATTTTAATTCAGCAGTTTGGAAATAATCCTTTGTAGAATCTACTCAGGGTCTTTTGAGAGCCCTTTGAGACCTATAACTATAAACCAAATATCCCACAACAGAAACTAAAACAATGCTATCTGTGAAAACGCTTTGCATTTAGTGAATTCATCAGACAGAGTTAAACATTTCTTTTGATTCAGCAGGTTGGAAACACTTTTTTTGTCAAATCTGCACAAGGTTATTTCATAGCCTATTGAGGCCTATAGTAAAAATCTTACATCCCATGATAAAAACTAGAAAATATCTATCTGTGAAAACACTTTGTGCTTTATGGATTCATTTCAAAGAGTTAAACCTTTCTTTTGATTAAGCAGGTTAGAATCACCTTATTTATTGAATCTGGGCAAAGACATTTCAGAGACCATTGAAGTCTATAGTAAAAAATTGTTATCCCATAATAAGAACTAGAAAGATTCTATCTATGCAAATGCTTTTCTATGTGTGGATTCATCTCACAGAGATAAACCTTTCTTTTGATTCAGCTGGTTGGAAACACTCTTTGTAGAACTTGCACAGGAACATTTGGGAACTCATTGAGGTTTATAGGGATAAACATAATATCCCACAATAAAAACTAAAAAGAATCTATCTGTCAGAATGCTTTGCTCTTTGTGGATTCATCTCACAGAGTTCAACCTTTATTTTGATTCAGCAGGTTGGAAACACTCTTCTGGTAAAAGCTGTGAAGGGACATTTGGAAGCCTATTGAGGCCTATAGTGATAAACTGAATATCCTGGGATAAGAACTAAAAAGAAGCTCTTTGTGGAAATCTTTTGCACTTTGTGGATTTATCTCACAGAGTTAAACCTCTTTTTAGACTCAGCAGGTTAGAAACACTCGTTTTGGAGAATGTGCGCAGGAACATTTCAGAACCTAATGTGGCCTATAGTGAAAAACCGATGTCTCATGAGAAAACTAGAATCTATTTGTGAGAATGTTTTGCGATGTGTGGATTTATTTCACAGATTTAAACCTTTCTTTTGCTTCAGCAGCTTAGAAATACTCCTTTTGTCAAATCTGTGCAGGGACATCTGGGTGCCCATTGAATCATAGAGTAATAAACTGATTATCCCACAATAAAAACTATGGAAAAGCTATCTCTGAAAATGCTGGGTACTTTGTGGATTCATCTCACAGAGTTAAACCTCTCTCTTGATTCAACAGGTTGGAAACACTGTTTTTGTAAAATCTGCCTAGGCACACTTTGGAGCCCATTGAGGCCTATAGTGATGAACCGGATATCCCGTGATGAAAACTAAAAAGAAGTTATCTGTGAAAATGCTTTTTGCTTTGTGAATTCATCTCATAGAGTTTAACCTTTATTTTAATTCAGCAGTTTGGAAACAATCTTTTGTAGAATCTGCTCAGGGTCTTTTGAGATCCCATTGAGACCTATGTCTATAATCTGAATATCCCTCAATTAGAACTAAAAGGAAGCTATCTGTGAAAACACTTTGCATTTAGTGAGTTCATCTCACAGAGTTAAACATTTCTTTTGATTCAGCAAGTTGGAAATATCTTTTTTGTTAAATCTGCACAGGGACATTTCTGAGCCTGTCGAGGCCTATAGTAAAAAACCAATATCCCATAATAAAAACTAGAAAATAGCTATCTGTGAAAATACTTTGTGCTTTGTGGATTCATCTTACAGAGTTAAACCTTTCTTTTGATTCAGCAGGTTAGAATCACTTTTTTTTTTAATCAAATTTGATCAGCAACATTTTGGAGACCCCTGAGTCCTATAGTGAAAAATTGTTATCCTGTGATAAGAACTAGGAATATTCTATCTATGAAAGCTTTGCCATGTGTGGATTCATCTCAGACAGCTAAACCTTTTTTGATTCAGCAGGTTGGAAGCACACTTTGTAGAATCTGCACAGGGACATTTGGGGGCCCACTGAGACCTATAGTGATAAACATAATATCCCATAATTAAAACCAAAAAGAATCTATCTGTGGGAAAACTTTGCACTTTGTGGACTCATCTCAAAGAAGTCAACCTTTCTTTTATTCAGCCAGTTGGAAACACTCTTCTTGTAGAATCTGCACATGGATATTTGGGATGCCACTGAGGCCTAAAGTGATAAACCGAATATCTAAGGATAAAAACTAAAAAGAAGCTATCTGTGAAAACGTTTTGCACTTTGTGGATTCATCTCTCAGAGTTAAACCTTTGTTTTGATTCAGCAGGTTGGAAACACTTGTTTTGGAGAATATATGCAAGGATATTTCAGATCACTTTTGCCCTATAGTTAAAAACTGACATTTGCTGATTACAAACTAGAAAGAATCCATATATGAAAACGCTTTGTGATACGTGAAATTATCTTACAAAGTAAAACATTTTTGTAATTCAGCATAATGGAAACACTCTTTATTTGTAATCTGCCCAGGAATATTTGGAGCCTGTTGAGGCTTACGGTGATAACTGGAATTCTCACGATAAAAACCGAAAAGAAGCTATGTGTGAAAACACTTTGCACTTTTTGGATTCATCTCACACAGTTAAACCTTTCTTTGGATTCAGTCAGTTGGAAACACTCTTTTTATAGAATCCAATATCCTGTGATGAAAACTAGAAATAATCTGTCTGTGAAAACACTTTGTGATGTGTGAATTCATCTCACAGAGTCAAACCTTTCTTTTGATTCAACAGGTTGGAAACCCCCTTTTTGTAGAATCTGTGCATGGACATTCGTGAGCCCTTTGAGGCCTATACTGAAAAACGGGTATCTTGTGATAAAAACTAGAAATAATATATCTATGAGAACGCCTTGCAATGTGTGGATTCAACTCACAGGGTTAAAACTTTCTTTGGATTCAGCAGGTTGAAAACACTCTTTGTAGAATCTGTGCAGGGACATTTGGGCTCCCATTGAGGCATAGAATGATAAAATGATTATCTCGCAATAAAATGTATGGAAGAGCTGTCTCAAAAATACTTTGTGTTTTATGGGTTCATCACAGAGAATGAAACCTTTCTTTTGACTCAGCAGATTGGAAACACTCTTTTTGTAGAATCTGTGCAGAGACATTTTGGAGCTCATTGAGGACTGTAGTGACAAACCAAATATCCCATGACAAAAACTAAGTCGAAGCTATCTTTGAAAATCCTTTGCACTTGGTGGATCTATCTTACAGATTTAAACCTTCCTTTTGATTCAGCAGTTTAGAAACACTCTTTTTGTTGAATCTATATAAAAACATTTTGGAGTCCATTGGTGCCTATAGTGAAATACTGATATTTCATGATGAAAACTAGAAAAAAGCTATCAGTGAAAATGCTTCACAAGGTCTGGATTCATCTCACAGAGATAAACCTTTCTTTTGACTCAGCAGGTTGGGAACACTCTTTTTGTAGCATCTGTGCAAGGACATTTCTAAGCCCATTGAGGCCTTGAGTGATAACCAATTAACCCATGATAAAAACTAAAAAGAAGATTTCTTTGAAAGGGCATTGCACTTTGTGAATTCATCTCACAGAGTTAATTGTTTCTCTTGATTTGGCACATTGGAAACACTCTTTATGTATAATCTGCCAGGGACATTTCACAGCCCATTGAGGCCTATAGCAAAAAACCATTATCCTGTGATAAAAACTGAAAGAAGCTATCTGTGAAAACGCTATGTGATGTGTGGATTCATCTCACAGAGTTAAACCTTTCTTTTGATTCAGCAAGTTGGAAACTCTCTTTTTGTAGGATCTGGGAAGGGACATTTGGGAGCCCTTTGAGGGCTGTAGTGAAAAACCGATATCCTAAGAAAAAAACTAAAAAGAAGCTGTCTGTGAAAATGCTCTGTACTTTCCGGATTCATCTCACAGAGTTAAACAATTTTTTTGATTCAGCAGTCTGTGCAGGGACATTTTGGAGCTCATTTAGGCCTATAGTGTGGATTCATCTCACAGTGTTAAACCTTTCTTTTGATTCAGCAGATTGGAAACAATCTTTTTGTAAAATATGCATGGGGACATTTCAGAGCCCATTCTGGCCTATAGTGATAAATGAAATATCCTGTGATAAAAACTAAAAATATGGTATATGTGAAAATGCTTTCCACCTTGTGGATTTGTCTAAAAGAGTTAAACTTTTGTATTGATTTAGCAGGTTGAAAATATTCTTTTAGTAGAATCTGTGCAGGAATATTTTGGAGCCCATTGAGGCCTATTGTGAAAAACCAATATGCTGTGGAAAAAAAAAAAAAAAATAGAGGAAAGCTATCTGTGAAAATGGTTTGGACTTCGAGGAATCATCTGAAAGAGTTAAACCTTTCTTTTGATTGAGCAGGTTAGAAACACACTTTTTGTAGAATCTGTGCTGGTACATTTGGGGGACATTGACTCCTAGAGTGATAAATCAATTATCCCATGATAAAAACTAAAAAGAAGCTATCCGTGAAAGTGCTTTGCCATGTGTGGATTCATCTCACGAGTTAAACTTTTTTTTTTATTTTGAAGATTGTGAAAGCTTTTGTTGTGGAATCTGCAGCAGGGACATTTCAGAGCCCATTGTGGCCAATAGAGAAAAACTGATATCAAATGATAAAAAATAGAAAATATCTATCTGTGAAATCACTTTGCAATGTGTGGATTCCTCTCACAGAATTAGACCTTTCTTTTGATTTGGCATGTTAGATACACTCTTTTTATAGAATTGGCAAAAAGACATTTGAGAGCCAATTGAGGCCTATAGTGAAAAACCAAATATTTCTGCCAAAAAACTAAAAAGAATCTGTTGTGGAAACACTTTGTGATATGTGGATTCATCTCATAGAGCTAAACATTTCTGTTGATTCAGCGTGTTGGTAACACTCTTTTTGGAGATTCTGCAAAGGACGTTTTGAAGCCCATTTAGGGCTGTAGTGAACAACCAAATATGCCATGATAAAAACTAGAATGAAGTTTTCTATGAAAATGCATGGTGATGTGTGGATTCATATTTCAGAGGTAAATTTTCTTTTGATTCAAGAGGTTGGATACACTCTTTTTGTAGTGTCTGTAAAGGGACATTTTGGAGCCTATTGAAGCCTATGGTAAAAAACAAAACATCCCAAGATAATAACTAGAAAAAAAAATTATTTTTATTCAACACCTTTTGTAGCATCTGCACAGAGACATTCGGAAGCTCACTTAGGATTATAGTGAAAAGCTGAATATCTCACGATTAAAACTAGAAAGAAGCTATCCGTGAAACAATTTGTGATGTGTGGATTCATCTCACTGAGTTAATCCTTTCTTTGACTCAGCAGGTAGAAACACAATTTTTGTAGAATCTACAAAGGACATTTGGGAGCCCATTGAGGTGTATAGTGAAAAACCAAATATACTGCACTAAAAACTAGAAAGAAACTATCTATAAAAAGTACTTTGTGATGTGTGGATTCATCTCACAGAGTTAAACCTTTCTTTTGATTAAGCTGGTTAGCAACACTCTTTTTAGAGAATCTACGAAGGATATTTTGGATCCCATAGAAGCCATTAGTGAAAACCCGAATATCCAACGGTAAAAACTAGAATGAAGCTATCAGTGAAAACGCTTTGTGATGTGTGGATTCATATTACAATGGTAAACCTTTCTTTTGAATGAAACTGCGAAGGGACATTTAGTAGGCCCTTGAGGCCTATAGTGCAAAATCAAATGTCTCACAATAAAAACCAGAAAGAAGATATTTGTGAAAACACTTTGCTATGTGTGATTCATGTCACAATCATAAATTTTTCTTTTTATTCTGTAGGTTGGAAACACTCTTTTTGTAGAATCTGCAAAGGAACATTTGGAAGCCCCTTAAGGCCTATAGTGAAGAAAATGAATATCCCTTGATAAAAACTAGAAAGAAGCTGTCTGTGAAAATCCTTTGTGATGTGTGGATTCATCTCATGGAATTAAGCTGTTCTTTTTATTCTGTAGGTTGGAAACACTTACTTAGTAGAATCTGCAAAGGGACATTTGGAAGCCCCTTCAGGCCTATAGTGAAAAACTGAATATCTCGTGATGAAAACTAGAAAGAAGGTATCTGTGAAAACACTTTGTGATGTATGGATTCATCTCACATAAGTAAGCCATTCTTGTGATTCAATAGGTTGGAAATACTCTTTTTGTAGAATCTGTGATGGTACATTTTGGAGCCCATTGAGGTGTATAGTGAAAAACTGAATATTACATGATATAAACTATGAAGAAATTATCCGTGAAAATGCTTTGTGATGTGTGGATTCAAGTCACAGAGTTAAATCTTTCTTTTGATTCAGCAGGTTGGAAACACTCTTTCTGTGGAATATGTGACAGGACATTTTGGAGCCCATTGAGGCCTATACTGATAAACTGAATATTCCTTGAAAAAAAAACTAAAAAGAAGCTATCTGTGGAAACATTTTGCATTGTGTGGATTCATCCCACAGAGTTAAACCTTGGTATTGATTCAGCACGTTGGAAACACTCTTTTTGTAGAATCTGCAAAGGGACATTTAGGAGTCCATTGAGGCCTATCATGAAAAACTTAATATCCTGCAATAAAAACTAGAAAGAAGCTATCTGTGAAAGTGATTTGTAGTGTGGGGATTCATCTCACAGAGTTAAACCTTTCTTTTTATTCAGTAGTTTGGAAACACTCTCTTTTGAGAATCTACAAGGATATTTGGGAGCCTATTGAGACCTATATTGAAAAACCGTATATCGCGTGATAAATACAAAAAAGAAGCCATCTGTAAAATTGCTTTGCAATGCGTGGATTCTTCCTAACAGAGTTAAACTTTCTTTTGATTTAATAGGTTGGAAACACTGTTTTCATGGAATATTTGAAGGGACATTTGGGAGCCCTTTGAGGTCTAGAGTAAAAACTCAAATATCCCATGATAAAAACTAAAAAGAAGGTTTCTGTGAAAATGCTTTTTGATGTGTGGATTCATCTCACAGAGTTAAAACTTCCTTTTGATTCAGCAGCTTAAAAACACTCTCTTTAAAGAATCTGTGAAGGGACATTTGGGAGGCCATTGAGGCCTATAGTGAAAAACAGAATATTCCCCAATAAAAACTAAAAAGAAGCTATCTGTTGAAACACGTTGTGATGTGTGGATTTATCTCACAGAGTCAAACCTTTCTTTCAATTCAGCAGGTTGGAAAGACTCTTTTTGTAAAATCTGCGCACAGATATTTGGGAGCTCATTGAGGCCTATAGTGAAAAACAGAATACTCCCCCCAAAAAACTAAAAAGAATCTATCTGTGGAAATGCTTGAAGTTGTGTGGATGCATCTCACAAAGTTAAATTTTTTTTTTGATTCAGCAGTTTGGAAATAACTCTTTTTGTAGCATCTGCACAGAAATATTTGAAAGCCCCTTGAGGACTATAGTGACAAACTGAATATCCTGTGATAAAAATTAGAAAGAAGTTATCTGTGAAAGTGATTTGTGATGGGTGAATTCATCTCACTGAATTAAACCTCCTTTTTGTTTCAGTAGGTTGGAAACACTATTATTGTGGAAGGATATTTGGGAGATGATTTAAATCTGTAGTTAAAAACCCAATATCCCATGATAAAAACTAAAAAGAAGTTATCTGTGAAAATGCTTTGTGATGTGTGGATTTATTTCATGGAGGTAAGACTTTCTCTTGATTTATTAGGTTGGAAACACTCTTTTTGTAAAATTTGTGTAGCGACCTTTGGTAGCCTATTGAGAGGACCGTAGTAAAAAAACTCAATATCCCGTGATAAAAACTAGAAGCTATCTGTGAAAATAATTGGTGATGTGTGGATTCATCTACTAAGTTAAACCTTTCTGTTGATTCAGTAGGTTGGAAACACTATTTTTGTAGAATCTGTGAAGGGACATTTGGGAGCCCATTGAAGCATATAGTTAAAAACTGAACATTGCACGATAAAAACTAAAAAGAAGCTAATTGGAAAAATGCTTTGCAGGGTGTGGATTCATCTTGTGGAGGTAAACTTATGATTCAGCAGGTAGGAAACACTCTCTTTGGAGAATCTATGAGGAACATTTATTACCCTATAGTGAAAAACGGAATATCTCATGATAAAAACTAGAAGGAAGCTATCTGAAAATGCTTTGTGATGTGTGGTTTCATCACTCAAATGTAAACCTTTCTTTTAATTCAGTAGGTTGAAAACACTCTGTGTGTAGAATCTGTGAAGGGACATTTGGAAGCCCATTGAGGCCTGTACTGAAAAAAATATTCCCAGAAATAAAAACTTAAAGAAAGCAATATGTGAAAACTCTTCACAATGTGTGGATTCATCTCATAAAGGTAATCCTTTCTTTTGATTCAGCAGGTTGGAAACACTCTCCTTGTAGCATCTGTGCAGTGACATTTGAGACCCTACTGAGGTCTATAAAAGCTGAGTATCCCACAATGAAAACTAGGATGAAGTTATCTGTGAAAAAGCATTGTGAGATGGGAATTTACTTAATAGAGTTAAACCTTTCTGTTAATTTAACAGGATGGAAACACTCTCTTTGGAGAACATATTAAGGACATTTGGGAGCCTATTAAGGCCTATAGTGAGAAAAAGAATATCCCATGATAAAAACTGTAAGAAAGCTATCTGTGAAAAAACTTTGCAATGTGTCGGTTCATCACACAATGATCAACCCTTTTTATTTTTTTATTCAGTAGATTGGAAACACCTCTTGTAGAATCTGTAAAGAGACATTTTGGTGCTCCTTGAGGCTTATAGTGAAAATTTGAATATCCTGAAATAAAAACTAGAAAGAGGATATCTGTGAAAATGCTTTGCAAGGTGTGGATTCATCTCACAGAGTTAAAACTTTCTTTTGACTCAGCAAGTGTGTAACACTCTTTTGGTGGAATCTGCGATGGGACATTTGGGAGCCTGTTGAGGCCTATAGTGAAGAAAATGAATATTTAAAAAATAAAAATAAACTGTCTTTGGAAATACATTGTGATGTAAGGATTCATCTTACAGAGTTAACTCTTTCTTTTGATTCACCAGGATGGGAACACTCTTTTTGTAGAATCTTTGAAGGAACATTTGGGAACCCCTTGATGACTATAGTAAGAAAAACTATCTTGCAATAAAAACTCGAAAGACACTAGCTGTGAAAATGCTTTGCAATGTGTGAATAAATCAAACAGGATTAGATCTTCTTTTTATTCTGCAAGTTGAAAACAGCCCTTTTTTACAGTATGTGTAAAACATTTGGGAGTCCATTGAGGCCTGCAGAGAAAAACGAATATCCTGCAATAAAAACTATAAAGAAGCCATCTGTGAAATTGTTGTTTGATGTGTGGATTTATCTCAGAGAGTTAAACTATTCTTTTGATTCAGCAGGTTGGAAACACTCTTTTTGTAGAATCTGTGCAAGGATATTTGGGAGCCCATTGAGGCTTATAGTGGAAAAATGAATATCCTGCAATAAAAACTAAAAAGACACAATCTGTGGAAATGCTTTGTAATATGTGGATCCATCTCACAGAATTAAACCTTTCTTTTGATTCATCAGGTTAGAAACACTCTTTTTGTAGAATCTTCAAAGGGAAATTTGAAAGCCCATTGAATCCTGTAGTGAAAAACCAAATATCCCCCATAAAAACTAGAAAGAAGCTATGTGTGAAAACACTTTGAGATATGTGAATCCATCCCACAGAGTTAAACATTTCTTTTGATTCAGCATGTTGGAAACACTCTTTGTAGAATCGTGAGGGGACATTTTGGGAGCTTATTGAAGCCTACAGTAAAAAACCAAATATCCAGCAATAAAACTAGAAAGAAGCTATCTGTGAAAACTCTTTGTGATAAGTGGATTCATCTCACAGAGATAAACTTTTCTGTTGATTCAACAGGTTGGAAACACTCTTTTGGTCAAATAGGCGAACAGACATCTTGGAGCCCATAGAGGCCTGTAGCCAAAACCAGAATATCCTGTGATAAAAACTAGAAAGAAGCTATCTGTAAAAACGCTCTGATATGTGTGGATAAAACAAAGAATTAAACCTTTCATTGATTTAGCAGGTTGAAATCACACTTTTTAGAGAATCTGCGAAGAAAGTTTTGGGAGCCTATTTAGGTCTAGAGTGAAAAACCTAATATCCCACAATAAATAATAGAAAGAAGCTGTCTATGAAGACCCTATGCATTGTGTAGATTCTTCTCAGAGAGTTAAACCTTATTTTGGATTCACCAGGTTTGAAACACTCTTTTTTAGAATCTGTGAATGGACATTTAGGAGCCCATTGAGGCCTACAGTGAAAAACTGAATATCCCATGACAGAGACTAGAAAGAAGGTATCTGTAAAAACACATTATGATGTGTGGCTTCATCTCAGAAACTGAGTTTTTTTTTTTAAATATATTTGAAAAACTCTTTTTGTTGAACCTGCGATGGCACCTTTTGGAGCCTATTGAGGCCTAAAGAGAAAAACCAACTATCCTATGATAAAAACTAGGTAGTAACTATATGTGAGAACATTTTGCAATGTTTGGATTCAACTCACAGAGTAAAACATTTCCATTGATTCAGCTGGTTGAAAACACTCTTTTTCTCGAATCTGCAAAGGGATATTTGGGAGCCTATTGATGTTTATAGTGAAAAATAGACATCCAGTGATAAAACATAGAAGTTATCTATGAAAATGCTTTGCAATGTGTGTATTTATCTCACAGAGTTAAGCCTTTCTTTTGATTCAGCAGGTTGGAAAAACTTTCTTTGGAGAATCTACGAAGGACATTTTTGAGCCCATTAAGTCCTATAGTGAAAAACTGAATATCCCATGACGAAAACTAGAAAGAAGTTGTCTGTGAAAATGATTTGCAGTGTGTGGATTCATCCGACAGAGTTAAATTTTTATTTTGACTCAGCAGATTGGAAACACTTTTTGTAGAATCTACAAAAAAACATTTGGGAGCCCGTTGAGGCCTGTAGTTAAAAACCGAATATCCTGAGATAAAAACTAGAAATAAGCTGTCTGTGAAAATGGTTTGTGATGTGTAGATTCATCTCACAGAGGTAAACCATTATTTTGATTCAGCAGGTTGGAAACTCTTTTTTTGTAGAATCTGTGAAGAGACATTTGAGAACCCATTGAGGCCTACAGTGAAAAATAACACACGATAAAAAATACAAAGAATCTGTCTGTGAAAATGCTTTGAAAAGTGTGGATTCATCTCACAGAGTAAACCTTTCTTTCGTTTCAGCAGGTTGGAAACACTCTTTTTGTAGAATCTGCAAAGAAACATTTGGGAGCCCATTGATGTCTATAGTGAAAAACCGAATATTCCATTATAAAAATTGGAAAGATGGTATCTGTGAAAACGCATTGCAATGTGTGGATTCATTGGACAGAGATAAAGCTTTCTTTTCATTCAGCAGGTTGGGTACACTATTTTCGTAGAGCCTGTGCACAGACATTTAGGAGCACATAGAGGCCTATAGTGAAAAACGGAATACGCTACAATAAAAACTTGAAAGAAGCTGTCTGTGAAAATGCTTTGTGATGTGTGGAATCACCTCACAGAGTTAAAATTTTCTTTTGTTTCACGTGGTTATGAGCACTCTTTTTTTTAGGATCTACAAAGGGACATTCGAGAGACCATTGAAGTCTGTAGAGAAAAACTGACTATCCCGCAATAAAAACTAGAAAGAAGTTATCTGAGAAAATGCTTTGTAATGTGTGGATTCATCTCACAGAGTTAAACTATTCTTTTGATTCAGCAGATTGGAAACACTCTCATCCAAGAATCTATGAGGGACATTGGGTCCTCACTGGGGCCTATAGTGAAAAACCACTTGTTTTGCGATAAAAACTTGAAAAAAGCTTTATTTGAAATCATTTTATGATGTATGGATTGACCTCACAGTGTTAAACTTTTCTTTTGATTCTGCAGTTAGAAACACTCTTTTTGTAGAATCTACAAAGCAACATTTGGGAACCCATTGCAGCCTACAGAGAAAAACTGAATATCCTGCAATAAAAACTAGAAAGAAGCTATCTGTGAAAACGCTTGGTGACATGTGGATTCATCTCACTGATTTAAACTATTCTTTTGATTCAGGATGTTGGAAAAACTTTCTTCGGAGAATCTATGAAGTACATTTGGGAGCCCATTGAGGCCTATAGTGAAAAACTAAATGTCCCCTAATAAAAACTAGAAAGAAGCTGTCTGTGAAATTGCTTTGCAATGTGTGGATTCATCTCACGGAGTTAAATCTTTTGATTCAGCAGGTTGGAAACACTGTTTTTGTAGAATCTGCATAGGGACATTTGGGAGCCCATTGAGGCCTGTAGTTAAAAACTGAATATCTCATGATAAAAACTCCAAAGAAGCTATCTGTGAAAATGCTTTGCAATGTATGGATTCATGTCATAGAGTTAAAACATTCTTTTGATTCAGCACGTTGTTGTGAACACTTTTTTGTAGAATCTATGAAGGGATATTTGGGAACCCATTGAGGCCTATAGCGAAAATCTGAAAAGCTGGTGATAAAAATTAGAAAGAAGCTATTTGTGAAAAAGCTTTGTGATTGTGGATTCATCACACAGAGTTGAAAGTTTTCTTGCTTTATCAGGTTGGAAACACTCTTTTTTCAGAATCTACAAGAAACATTTTGGGGCCCATTGGTCTATATTTCTGTTTTGATACCAGTACCATGCTGTTTTGGTTACTGTAGCCTTGTAATATAGTTCAAAGTCAGGTAGCGTGATGCCTCCAGCTTTGTTCTTTTGACTTTGTACTGTCTTGGCAATGCGGGCTCTTTTTTGGTTCCATATGAACTTTAAAGTAGTTTGTTCCAATTCTGTGAAGAAAGTCATTGGTAGCTTGATGGGGATGGCATTGAATATATAAATCACCTTGGGTAGCAAGGCCATTTTCACAATAGTGATTCTTCCTATCCATGAGCATGGAATGTTTTTCCAATTTGTTTCTGTCCTCTTTTATTTCGTTGAGCAGTGGTTTGTAGTTGTCCTTGAAGAGGTCCTTCACATTCCTTGTAAGTTTGATTCCTAGGTATTTTATTTGCTTTGAAGCCATTGTGAATTGGAGTTCACTCATGATTTGGCTCTCTGTTTGTCTGTTGCCTATACTGAAAAACCAAATATCCCCCGATAAAAAATACAAGGAAGCTATCTGTGAAAATGCTTTGTGATATGTGGATTCATCACACAGAGTTAAACCTTTGTTTTGATTTAGCAGGTTGGAAACACTCTTTTTGTAACATCTATGAAGGACATTTGAGAGTCCATTGAGGCCTATGGTGAAAAATCAAGTATTTTGTGATAAAAACTAGAAAGAGACATCTGTGAAACTGATTTATGATGTGTGCATTCATCTCATAGAGTAAAACTTTCTTTTGATTCAACAGGTTGGAAACACACTTTTTGTAGGGTCTGTGACCTAAAACCATAAAATCCCTAGAAGAAAACCTAGGCAATACCATTCAGGACATAGGCATGATCAAGGACTTCATGTCTAAAACACCAAAAGCAATGGCA
>NW_012098766.1:276675-313321 GCF_000951045.1 Mandrillus leucophaeus
TAGAAAGACACATGCACAGGTATGTTTATTGTGGCATTATTCACAATAGCAAAGACTTGGAACCAACTCAAATGTCTATCAATGACAGACTGGATTAAGAAAATATTGCACATATACACCATGGAATACTATGCAGCCATAAAAAAGGATGAGTTCATGTCCTTTGTAGGGACATAGATGCAGCTGGCAACCATCATTCTCAGCAAACTATCACAAGAACAGAAATGCAAACACCACACGTTCTCACTCATAGGTGGGAATTGAACAATGATAACACTTGGACACAGGAAGGGGAACATCACACACCAGGCCCTACTGTGGGGAGGAGGGGAGGGGGGAGGGATAGCCTTAGGAGATATAGCTAATGTAAATGATGAGTTAATGGGTGCAGCACACCAACATGGCACGTGTATACATATGTAACAAACCTGCACATTGTTCACATGTACCCTGGAACTTAAAGTATAATAAAAAATAAAATTTAAAAGAAAAAAGAAAAACTGATTATCTCCAGATAAAAACTAGAAAGAAGCTATCTGTGAAACTGCTTTGCAATGTGTGCATTCATCTCACAGAGTTAAACTCTTCTTTTGATTCAGCAGTTTGGAAACACTCTTTTGTTAGAATCTGCGAACTGACATTTGGGAGCCCATTGAGGCCTCAGGTGAAAAATGGAATATTTCTTGTAAAATACTAAAAAGAAGCTATCTATACAAATGCTTTGCGATGTGTCGATTCACCTCACAGCATTAAACCTTTTTTTTTGAATCAGCAGGTTTAAAGCACTCTTTTTGTAGAATCTGTGAAGAAATGTTTTGGAGCCCTTTAATGCCTATAGTGAAAAACTAAACAATATGCGATAAAAACTAGAAATAAGCTATCTGTGAAAATGCTTTATGATATGTGGATTCGTCTCACACATATAAATCTTTATTTTGATTAAGCAGGTTGGAAACACTCTTTTTGTAACATCTATGAAGGACATCTGAGAGCCCGCTGAGACCTATAATGAAAAGCTGAATATTTTGTGATGAAAACTAGAAAGAAGCTATCTGTGAAAATGCATTATGATGTGTAAATTCATCTCACAAGGTTAAACCCATCTTTTGATTCAGCACGGCGGAAACACTCTTTTTGTAGAATCTTCGTGAGACATTTGGGAGCCTACTGAATGCTATAGTAAAAATCCGAATATCTTGTGATAAAAACTTAAAGAAGCTATCTGTGAAAAATGCATTGTGATCTGTGGATTCATCTCATAGTGTAAAACCATCCCTTTTATAACGGAGGTTGGAAACACTCTCTTTGTAAAATCTACAAAGGACATTTTGGAGCCTATTGAGGCCTATAGTGAAAAACAGAGTATTTCATGATAAAACCTGCAATGAAGCTATCTGTGGAAACACTCTGCAATGTGTGGATTCATGTCATAATAATAAGAAAGTTAAATCTTTCTTATTATTCAGCATGTTGGAAACCCTTTTTTATTAGAATCTGCAAAGGGACATTTGGGAGCCCGTTGAGGCCTCTGGTGAAAAACCTAATATTTTCCCCAAAATGCTGAACAGAAACTATCTGTGGAAACTCTTTGCAATGTGTGCATTAATCACACAGTGTTAAACCATTTTTTTGAATCAGTAGGTTGAAAGCACTCTTTTAGTAGAGTCTGTGAAGAGACATTTTCGAGTCCACTGTATCCTATAGTGAAAAAATGAAGGATATGAAACAAAAACTAGAAAGAAGCAATCTGTGAAACAGTATGGCGATTCCTCAGGGATCTAGAACTAGAAATACCATATGATCCAACCATCCCATTACTGGATATATGCCCAAAGGATTATAAATCATGCTGCTGTAAAGACACTTGCACACGTATGTTTATTGCGGCACTATTCACAATAGCACAGTCTTGGAATCAACCCAAATGTCCATCAGTGACAGACTGAATTAAGAAAATGTGGCACATATACACCATGGAATACTATGCAGCTATAAAAAAGGATGAGTTTGTGTCCTTTGTAGGAACATGGATGCAGCTGGAAACCATCATTCTCAGCAAACTATCATAAGAACAGAAAACCAAACACCGCATGTTCTCACTCAGAGTTGGGAATTGAACAATGAGATCACTTGGACTCAGGAAGGGGAACATCACACACCGGGGCTTATTATGGGAAGGGGGGAGGGGGGAGGGATGGCATTGGGAGTTATACCTGATGTAAATGATGAGTTGATGGGTACAGCACACCAACATGGCACAAGTATACATATCTAACAAACCTGCACGTTGTGCACATGTACCCTAGAACTTAAAGTATAATAATAATAAAAGAAAAAAAAGAAAATATTTTGTGATATATGGATTCATCTCACATAAGTAAACCTTTCTTTTAATTCTGTAGGTTGGAAAAACTGTTTTTGTAGAATCTGTGAAGGGACATTTGGGAGCCCATAGGCGCCTATAATGAAAAACAGAATATCCTGTGATAAAAACTAGAAGGAAGCTACATGTGAAAATGCTGTGCAATGTGTGGATTCATCTCACAAAGTTAAACCTTTGTTTTAATTCAGCAGTTTTGAAACACTGATTTTGTAGAATCTGTGAAGGGACATATGGGAGTCCACTGAGCCCTATAGTGAAAAACCAAATATTCCCAGAAAAAAACTAAGAAGAAGTAATATGTAAAAATGCTTTGCTTTGTGCAGATCTAAGTCAGAGAATTAAACCTATCTTGTGATTCAGCAGGTTGGAAACACTCTTTTTGTAGAATCTGCGAAGGGACTTTTGGGAGTTCTTTGATGCCTATAGTGAAAAACCAAATATCTCATGATAAAACCTAGATAAAAGCTATCTGTGGGAACACTGTGAGGTGGAGATGCATCTCACAGAGCTAAATCTTTCTTGTGATTCATCAGGTTGGAAACCTTCATTTTTTAGAATCTGAGAAGTGGGGTTTGGGAGCCTTTTGAGGCCTATAGTGAAAAACTGAATATCCTGTGGCAAAAACCAGAAAGAAGCTATCTGTGAATACACTTTCTAATGTGTGGATTCATCTCATGGAGGTAAACCTTTTTTTATTATTATTGTTATTCAGTCGGTTTGAAACACTCTTTGTAGACTCTGCAAAGGGATGTTTGAGAGCCAGAGTACTCCGCAATGAAAACTAGAAAGCAGCTACCTGTGAAAATCCTGCACTGTGCGTTGCGTTTTGCTGGGAATAATGCTCAAAATTCTAAAGAGATTAAAAACTCAAGCAAAATATTCTTAGCAAAGCAATTTTACTTTTGTGCAGAGGGGTGCTTCTCCTTGGCCAGTAGCCATGGATCACACCTGAACATTAAAGAATAAAGGATTGATCAGGCTATTTGAAGAGAAACCTCATCATATCCCACAGCTTTCCCCTTCTTTTTTTTTAAATAACTCTTTCTTTTCAAATATTTTTTAGCATAATTTGGTTCTGTTGTTCTACTTGATCTTCTAGAAGGAAAAGGTCATTTGAATGAGGGGTAGGAGGATCACAAGAGGTTTTAGTGAGAGCTGTTTTAATAAATCTTTGTATTAATCCTCAAACACAGGGTATAATACAGCATCCTACAAGAATAAGCAACCCTATTCCGATGGCCAGAGAGATGAGGATTGGGGACATAAGTCCCTTCCATCTATTGAAATAACTTCCCGTTAAATTTGGGAAGGAATCATTTAGTCCAGAATTTTTGGCTAGCTTATTTGATAAGGCAGTAAGACCTTGTAATGCTTCAGTTATGGTCCCACCGGGAGCAGTATTATTAGGGATATAAGTACAGCATTGGGTCCCAATCATCACACAAATTCCACTCCTCTTTGTTAGTATAATGTCTAATGCTATCCTATTTTCCCAGGCCATTTGACTGGTGGGTCCTAATTCTTTAGCTATCCCTTTAATAGCATCTCTAGTATAATTAATAAATCATTGTTGACTGTAGTAAATGTAATTTATCCAATTCACATTTTTATTTACAGTTAACCACCATAAGAACATAGTTTCAAATCTGGCTGTTATTTGATTTAGGGCTCTAAATTCATTTGGCACTCCTCTTGGGACCCTAACAGCATCTATATAAACATGAGAATCAAAGGATCCACGGGGGGCTTCTTTTGTTTCACGATGTTTGGTTCCTATATTTTCTGGTTGATGAAATATCAGAGTGAAAGCAATGGTCAATTGAATTAGAGAATAAATTTTGCTCCATTACTTGGCAGAGTGTCCAGTATTGGCCCACCACACATCCACTAGAGGACGGCTAAGGGCAGACTGATAGGCAAGCTCGTGGAAGGGCTTAAGCTCACTGCATCCCGTTAAGGCTCCCAGGAGCGCCAAGTTTTCTCTGTGTAGTGAGAGACACGAAGTAAAATTGGCATTGGGAGATGGACGCTGAATGGTCCTTAGGGGCTGACCCAAAGGGTGTTGAACCTCAGGGAACAGCAGAGAAAGAGCTTAGCATGATTTGTTGCCCAAGGCTGAGGGGTTTTGGAAGAGAGCTACCATACAGCTCATGCCTGGTCAGCTGAAGACCATCCTAATGGAAAGAGGAAAATCTGGGCCTCTCGTCTACCTTGTGCACAAGTGTAACATTCACTTTTGTTTAAAGTGCAGATGGAATATTTAATCCATTCCATCCAAGCATCTGCATCTTGATAGCCTGTCTCTAGAGCTATAGTTGGCCTTAAGTTTTCTTCCTCCACAGCTGTTGCCTTGGTTGGGTCATTTTGGAGATGGGAGGAAGACGTTGGACTCATTATACTTGGCAAGAGCATTAGGTTTCACGTGTCTCCTGGACTCTGGGTCTGAATTCCCTTATTATTATTAACCAGTGGTTTAACTAACCTTAGAGAGAAGATTCCTATTGGGTCCTGTCCTTCAATGTCTGCTCCTAACCCATACCACTCAAATATAGAGGGTTCTTGGGCCATTGTCTGGGAATTATTTATAGTCAGCAACAAGGGGCTACAGTGTAATGGCTTACAATTGGTGGGGTGGGACCATGGACTAGTTAGAGTTTGTTTTTGTCCCCATAACCTGTTTGAAGCAGGAGGCTTGGCTGTCCACCCTTTGTACTTAGTGGTCCATCAAACATCTGCCCAGTCACTACAGGGACCTTTTAAAGCTCCATACTTCTACTTGATTGACTTTGCAGTATGAACATAGATATTTAACAACATGGAATAGCTTCCTTTGAGCTTTTGAGCTTGCTCATCTCCACACGGGATGACAAAACAGGCATTGAACTGAAGCGTTAAAGGATGGCTAACCGAGTTACATTGCTGACATGATGACTTTCTGTTGAAAAGGAAAAAGAAAATAAACAAGTGATTATGAAGCTCTTTACAGAGTTAGTTTTGTGGGGGTGAGCGCTGGAGTGACAGTCCATGATTCTGGAGGTGGTGGCACCTTTTTGACTCCAGTGTGATGAGTACATCCTCTTTCCACTGTCCAGACTGCAGTCTCAGTAGTTAGGGGCACTAGGTAGGGACCTTCCCAGACTGGTTCAAGTTTCCCTTCCTTCCACCCTTTGATGAGGATGTGGTCTCCAGGCTGATGCTGATGTGTTGGAAACTCCAGAGCTGACGCCTGTGCTAGGAGACCTTTCGTCTTAAGGGAAGAGAAAGTAGAGGATAGACCAAGTATATAATTTTTGAGGAATTGATCTTTTGTTTCAAATGTAGGGATGTCATCAGTGGAGTGTATGTAGGGCAATCCATAAAGCATTTCATAAGGGGAAAAGTCAATATCTCTCCAAGGGGCAGTCCAGATTCTTAATAAAGCAATAGGAAGACATTTAATCCATGGCAATCGAGTTTCTAAAACTAATTTAGTTAAGAGGTTTTTTAGAGTCTGATTCATCTGCTCTACCCTTCCTGAGGAGGATGGATGCCTGGGCTAATTTCTTAATTATATGTGCAGTGAAATGGGTTTCATTATCTGAATCAGTATTTTCTACTAGTCCAAATCTGGGTACGATGTTTTCAATTAACGCTTTAACTACATTATTGGCAGTTGCACTTGAGAATGGGATAGCCTCCAACCAGTGGGTAAAGTAGTCTATTATTACTAATAAGTATTTAGTAGACCAATTGGGGGCATTTCAGTATAATCAATCTGGACACTTTGAAAGAGTCTCAGCCCCAGATTCCTTCTTCCAAGGGGTGATTTCCTTAGAATCTGCTTATTAGTCCTTTTACATATTAAGCAACTATCTATAACTTGTTTAGCCAGGGTGTAAATTCCTATACATCCATAATCCCAGAGAACTGAATTGCCCATTGTTTGGGGTCCCCAGTGGGTCCCCTGATGTAATTGAGACAAGACCTCCCTCATGGAAGGCTTTGACAACATCTCCCTTTGATCTGGTAATATCCATTTCCCTTCTGCATTCTCTTTAGCTCCTATTCTTATTAACTTATCTTTTTCAGTGGAAGAGAAAATGGGAGCTACAGTAGGAGAAGGAAGGCATGGAGTTAAATGAAAAACAGGCATTTTGGAAGAAATGGCAACTTGCTTTGCTATCTGATGTGCGAGATTATTTTCCCAATTTGTGAAAGACAAGTCCCTTTGATGCCCTGGGACATGCACAATAGCTATCTCTTCCCACAATTGGAGATTGTTAAGGACATGGGCAATTAGTTCTCCATGAACTAAATCTCTGCCTCTACTATTGAAAAGACTTCTCTCTATCCAAATTTTTCCAAATGTGTGTGCCACCCCAAAGGCATACTTACCCAAAAGGCATACTTAAGGTCAGTATAGATAGTTCCTTCTTGGGGGTTGCAAATGTTCTAAAGCTTGGCTGAGTGTGAACAGTTCACACATCTGGGCAGACATATTATTAGGCAGTCTTCCTGATTCTACTTCTTCAAGCGTTTCTCCATCAATCACTGAATACCTATTATGTCTTTTCCCTTCAATTACCCAGGAGGACCCATCTATGAATAAATGCCGCCCTATTTTGAAGAGAGTTTCTCCTAAGTCTGGTCAAACTTTTGTATGATAATAAGATCTAAACAGGTGTGCTCTATTTTTAACTTTGGATCCCCCATTAAAAAGCCTGCCAGATTAAGTGAATTATCAGCAGTTAATATTAAATTATCCTTTTCCAATAGGATAGCCTCATATTTTAAAACCCTTGAGTCATTGGTCCACCTTCCTGTTTTCTGATTTAAAATATCTCTAACTTGGTGGGGCATGCTTACTATTAATTTTCCTCCAAAGATTAATGTCCTACTTTCTTCAACTGACACTGCTGTAGCTGCAATGGATTGGATACATTGGGGACACCCACGAGTGACTAGGTCCAAGACCTTTGACAAGAAGATCACGGGTTGTCGACGGCCTCCATTCTCTTGGGTCAGCATTCTTAGAGCTACCCTCTTTTTTATGTTAACAAAAAGGTGAAATGGCTTTTCTAGGGAGGGTAGAGGTAGAACAGGGGCATTTATGAGCATTCCTTTTAATTCTTCAATTTGCTGGATATCCTCAGAAGTCCACAAGAGACGATGAGGCTTCTACTGGGCAAGTTTCTCAAATAGAAGTTTACCTTTTTGTTTGTTTGTTTGAGATGGAGTCTCACTCTGTTGCCCAGGCTGGAGTGCAGCGGCCCAATCTCAGTTCACTGCAAGCTCTGCCTCCCAGGTACATGCCATTCTGCTGCCTCAGCTTCCCAAGTAGCTAGGACTAGAGGTGCCCACCACCACGTCTGGCTAATTTTTTGTATTTTTACTAGAGATTGGGTTTTATTGTGTTAGCCAGGAAGGTCTCAATCTCCTAACCTCATGATCTGCCCACCTCGGCCTCCCAAAGTGCCGGGATTACAGGTGTGAGCTACTGCACCCAGCCAGAAATTTACTTTTTAATGTATATAAGTCAATCCATGAATGGCAATATTCAATTAGTCCTAAAAATTTCTTGAGTTATTGTTTAGTTTGAGGCAGGGGTAGGGAAACAATTCTCTCCACGTTTTCAGATTTTATTCTTCATTTACCTGCACAGATTAGGTGACCTAAATATTTAACTTTAGGTTCTGCATACTAAAGTTTCTATTTTGAGACCTGCAATCTCTCACATTGCAAGTGATTGAGAATATGTGTAGAGAAGTTGCCTATTTCCTTCATATCTTTACCAGATAGAAGAAGATTATCTACGTACTGAAGCAGGCATATCTGCTTAGGGACTGTAATTTTCTCTAGTACTTGTTCTAGGACCTGACCAAAGAGATTGGGAGAGTCTTTGAATCCATGAGGCAAGACAGTCCATCAACATTGTTGTCTCCACCCTGAATGGGAGTCTTCCCACTCAAAAACAAATATATCTCAGCTATCCTCAGCCAAGAGGCATGCCCAGAATGCATCCTATGAATCTATCACTGTAAACCACTGATGATTGTATAAAATTTTGCTAAGAATGGTGTAAGGGTTAGGAACAATAGGGTGAGTAGTCTGGACTATTTGATTAATAGCTCTAAGGCCTTGCACTAATTGATACAACCCATCTGGTTTCTTAACAGAAACCAGAGTATTGCAGAAACAGCATTGGAGTATTGTAAACAGCATTGGAGTATTGTAAGGAGACATACAGGACTCAAGAAGCCCATTTTCAATGGGACTCTCAATTATAGGCATTAGCCCTACTCTTCCCTCTAAAGGGATGGGGTATTGCTTTCTCCTTACTATTTCCCCAGGAGTTTTTATTTTGATATGTGTTGAAGGGATTTGGAGTTTCCCTCTATTTCCTTCCTTTGATCAGACATCAGGATAAAAATATTTCTCATCCACAGCAGTGAGTAAATATAGTGAAGTGAGGAATCCATTAGGGCCCACTTGAAAGCCTATGCCTAGGCTTAACATTAAGTCCCTTCCTAATAGAGTAGTTTCTGCATCAGGAATTAGTAAAAATTGAATATGAGTAAATCGATCTTGATATCTGACTTCTCCGCTTTCGAAAATTTTTGTCTTAAATCCTTCTTCTTTTACCCCAGAGACTAAAAGTTCTTCTTAAAAGCAGGAAAGACCAGGTGGAGGGAAACAAACGGAGGAGCATGAAGCCCCTGAATTGACTCAAAAGGTCATAAATTCACGTTTAGGTCCCACTTTCAAAATTATTAAGGGCTCCTGGTAGGACTCAAAATAAAAAAGGTGGAGACCCTGACTCCCCTGTTGCTCTTCAAAAGTCATGAGTGTGAAAGTTTCTCTCTCTTTCTTTAGTTCAGGACATTCCCTCTTGAAGTGACCTGTTCTTCCTCATCTGTAACACTTCCATAACATCTATCTTGTCCTTTTTCCTTCTCAGTCTTAGCATTATCTCCCCTTGTTCCCCTATACTCCTTAGGCGGCTTATCAAATGAGGGCCTCAACCCTCTGGATGGAGGCTTGGGTCCTCTCAAGGAGGGGTTAGGCCCCTTATAATCTCTGGCCCCTTGAAAGCCCTGCTTAGGGATAGATGGATTTGGAGCTATCTGTTGGATGGTGGATAACTAAGTTTTGCCTTCTTATGTATAGTTTTTGAGCCTCCCTGAGCAGTTCACTCAGGGACGGTCCTCCCAATTTTAAATTTTCTTGAAAGTCTGGCCAACCTTTAGTAGTGAAGTGAAGTTGTAACATTCCTTGTCCAAGGAGGTTTTCCAAATCAAGGCCTGCATATTGTCTCATTTGCTCCCTCAATCTATTTAAGAATCTAGCAGATCCCTCATCTTTTGTCTGTTGAACATCAGATGCTTTAGAAAGATTTTGAGTTTGGGGTACTGATTTTTGTATTCCTTTTATTATCATCTCCCTTGGGTCTTGTATATTTTCCCAGTGATTTGCATTGTTATTGTCCCACTAGGGATCTCGAGCGGGAAATTTATAGTCTGCAGGAGGAACATTTTGACCGGGAGGGTGCTCATGTTCCCAAACCACCATAGCAGCCCTCCAAATCATACTTTATTCTTCCCCAGAAAAGAGGATGCCCAAGATGGACATCAATTCAGCCAAGTGTATATTTGAGGCCCTAGAAATTTATCAATTTGATCTTTTACTCCATAAGCATCATCCGGTAGTGGCTTAAGTTCCTTTTTAAAATTCTGGACTTCTGAATTAGTCAATGGGGCATTTACAAAGTCAATAGCCCTCCCCTCTCCTTCCCTGTGGTACCTCTCTTAGTGGAAAGAAAGTCGGATCTGGTTCTCCAGGTGTGGAGGGAAGTGGAAAGTTTTGAATTTCCTTTTTACATTGCTCTCTGTCTTGTTGAAGCCCCTTTAATGAGGGATACTTAATAGGTTGGGGGGAGGGCAGGCTCACAAGATGGTAATTCCACAAACTGGGGATTATAGGGAGGGAGAGCAATATGAGTAGAGGCACCACAAGCCCGGGAGGGATCCGCAGCAGCAGTTGGGGGAATAGAACACAGGCAAGTAACACAGGCAAGGCAGTGCCTAGAAACGGCTGAGGAGTAACCCGAAACCGCAGCTGGAGGGACAGCACAGGCTGGAGCATGGCCTGAAATGGCTAGGGAGTAACCCGAAACCGCAGCCTGAGGGATGGCACAAGCTGGGGAGTGGCCTGGAATGGAAACCGGGGGAGTGGGATCTGGGACAACTGGAAGAGTAAGGCAATCAGGGGAAGGACCTGAAACGGAAATGGGAACCAGAGGGGAGGGATCAGAGGCAGCTGGAAGAAGGATGCAAGCAGGGGAAAGACCTGAAATGGAAACAGGAACCAGAGTGGGGGACGGGGGACAGCCAGAAGAGGGAGGCAAGCAGGGGAGGGACCTGAAATGGAAACGGAAACTAGAGGAGTGGGATCCGGGACAGCCAGAAGAGGGACCCAAGCAGAGGAGGGACCTGAAATGGAAACGGAAACTAGAGGAGTGGGATCCGGGACAGCCAGAAGAGGGACCCAAGCAGAGGAGGGACCTGAAATGGAAACTGGAGGAGTGGGGTGGGGCACTGAATGAAGGAAGATGATCTAGAGGGTCCCATGTGTTAGTGGGTGTGGGTTGTCTAGACACGGGGACTCTTTCCCTTCCAGAGAGGTTGGTTTCTGCCTTTCTCGCTGCAGATTCTAAAGGGTAAAGGAGGACAGGCCCCTGCCACTAACAGAAGGCGGAATCTATTTCTTCCCAGGAGACAGGGCTCTTATCGTTAACATGCTCGGTTAAGAGCTGACAAATCTGCTCCTCATTAGACCCAACTTTTGACCAGAAAAGTCAAGGTTTAAGGATGGGTTCTCGAACCCAAATAAAACAACAATATTTTATCATGTGCTGTTTTCGTTTATACCTGTTTCTCTCGTTATTTTTCCAATACTTCAGCATAGGCCCCAAGGGGTTATCAGAAGGAATTTCATCACTATCTAGATTTCTTAGTTTTCCTGTCTTATTTGAAACATTCCCCACCTTAGAGGCCATGGGGGCGGGGGGCTCCAACCTCTCCTGTTAGAGGTGTCTAACCCCCTATTTCTATAGGCTCACTAAGGCTTTTAAGAGGGTGTCCAACCTCTTGTATTAAAGGTGTCTCACCTCCTGATTTCTGGAGGCTTATTGACATTTTTAAGAGGAGATCCAATATCCCAAGATAAAAACTAGACAGAAGCTATCTGTGAAACTGCTTTGTGATGTGTGGATTCATCTCACAGAATTAACCCTTTCTTTTGATTCAGCAGGTTGGAAACACTCTTTTTGTAGAATCAGTGAAGGGACATTTGGGAGCCCATTGAGGCTTATAGTTAAAAAGCAGATATCCAGCAATAAAAACTAGAAAAAACTCTCTGTGAAAATGCTTTGCAGTGTGTAGATTCATCTCACAGAGTTAAACCATTCTTTTGATTCAACAGGCCTATAGTGAAAAACCAAATATCCCACAATAAAAACTTGAAAGAAGCTAGCTATGAAAACACTTTGCAATGCATGAATAAATCAAACAGAGTAAAAACTTCTTTTTGATTCAGCAGGTTGGAAAAACTATTTTTGTACAAACTGCGAAGGAACATTTGGGAACCCAATGAGGCCTGTAGTGAAAAACAAATATCCCACAATAAAAACTATAAAGAAGCTATCTGTGAAAGTGCTCTTCAATGTGTGGATTCATCTTACAGAGTTAAAACTTTCTTTTGATTCAGCAGGTGGGAAACAATCTTTTTGTAGTATCTGTGCGGGGCCATTTGCGAGCCCATTGAGGCCTATAGTGAAAAAAGGAATATCTTGCAATAACCAAAAAGAAGCAATCTGTGAAAATGCTTTGTGATGTGTGCATTCATCTCACAGAGTTAAGCCTTTCTTTTGATTCAGCAGGTTGGAAACACTGTTTTTGTAGAAACTGTGAAGGTGCATTTGGGAGCTTACTGAGCACTATATTGAAAAACCAAATATCCAGCAATAAAATCTAGAAAAAAAACTATCTGTAAAAACACTTTGCAATGAGTGGACTCATCTCACAGATCTCAATCTTTCCGTTGATTCAGCAGGTTGGAAACACTTTTTTTTGTAGAATCTGTGAAGGGACATATGGGAGCCCATAGAGGCCGATAGTGAAAAAACGAATATCCTGCGATAAAAACTAGAAAGAAGCAATCTGTGAAAATGCTTTGCAATGTGTGAAGAAATGAAGTGGTTAAACCTTTCATTTGATTCAGCAGGTTGGAAACACTTTTTGTAGAATCTGTGAAAAAGTATTTGGGAGCCCTTTGTGGCCTATCGTGAAAAACTGAATATCCCATAATAAAAACTTGAAAGAAGCTAAGTGTGAAGACACTTTGCAATGTGTGAATAAATAAAACAGAGTTAAACCTTTATTTTGATTCAGCAGGTTGGAAACACTCTTTTTAGACAATCTGTGAAGGAATATTTGGGAGCCCATTGAGGCCTGCAGTGAAAAACAAATATCCCGTGATAAAAACCATAAAGAAGGTATCTGTGAAAGTGCTGTATGATGTGTGGATTCATCTCACAGAGTTAAAACTTTCTTTTGATTCAGCAGGTTGGAAACACTCTTTTTGTAGAATCTGAGCAGGTACATTTGGGAGTACACTGAGGTCTATAGTGAAAAAATGAATATTCTGAGATAAAAACTAAAAAGAAGCAATCCGTAAAATCGCTTTGTGATGGATGGATTTATCTCATGGAGTTAAACCTATCTTTTGATTCAGCATGTTGGAAACACTCTTTTTGTAGAATCTATGAAGGGAAATTTGGGGACCCATTGAAACCTGTAGTGAAAATCAAATATCCGTGATAAAAACTAGAAAGACACTAACTGTGAAAACGTTTTGCAATGTGTGAATTCATCTCACAGAATTAAACCTTTCTTTTGATATGGCAGGTTGCAAACACTGTTTTTGTAGAAATTGTGAAGGGACATTTGGGAGCTTATTGACGCCTACAGTGAAAAACCAAATATCTGGTGATAAAAACTAGAAAGAAGCTATCTGTGAAAATGCTTTGCAATGACTGGATTCATCTCACATAGTTAAACCTTTCTGTTGATTCAACAGGTTGGAATCTTTTTGTAGAATCTGCGAAGGGATATTTGGGAGCCCCTAGAGGCCTATAGTGAAAAATGTAATATTTTGCAATAAAAACCATAAAGAAGCTATCTGTGAAAATGATTCGCAATGTGTGGATAAATCATACAGAGTTAAACCTTTCATTTGATTCAGCAGGTTGGAAACACTCTTTTTGTAGAATCTGTGAAGGGACACCTGGGAGTCTATTGAGTCCTACAGTAAAAAACTGAATATCCTGCAATAAAAACTAGAAAGAAGCTATCTGTGAAAATGCTTTGCTGTGTGTGGATTCAACTCACAGAGTTAAACTTTTCTTTTGATTCAGCTAGCTGGAAACACTCTTTTTCTAGAATCTGCAAAGGGACATTCGGGAACCTATTGAAGCCTATAGTGAAAAACTGAATATCCCATGATAAAAACTAGAAGGAAGCTATATGTGGAAACACTTGGCGATGTGTGGATTCACCTCACAGAGTTAAACATTTCTTTTGATTCAGTAGCTTGAAAACATTCTTCTTGTAGAATCTGTACAGGGATATTTGGGAGCCCATTGAGGCCTATAGTGAAAAACTGAATATCCTGCGATAAAACTAGAAAGCTATCTGTGAAAATGCTTTGCAATGTATGCACTCATCTCACTGAGTTAAAACTTTCTTTTCATTCAGCAGGTTGGAAACACTCTATTTGGAGAATCTGTGAAGGGACATTTGGGAACCCAATGAGGCCTAGAGTGAAAAACCAGTATCCCACAATAAAAACTAGAATGAAGCTATCTGTGAACATGCTTTGTGACGTGTTGATTCATCTCACAGAGTTAAACCTTTCTTTTTATTCAGAATGTTGAAAACACTCTTGTTGTAGAATCTAACAGAAGCATAGAGTCACAACGGTAAATAAAATGGGCTTGAGATATTAAAGGCATGGGAGAAAGACCTTACCGATATCTTTGAGAGTGGATGAAATAGGATTGACAATTCAACTAAGAAAACTGAGAGTGATATCCCCTTCAAAATAAGCCAGTTGACAGAAGAGGAAGTAGAATGAATTGTGTATCTAAAAATCACACACTTACATAACAATCCATTCGTCAGTATGTGAAACACAGTGGTGGGCATTTAGCTGAGAATTAAAAGACAAATAGTAGTAATATTTTCATGGGAGGGCACTTTATAATGTCTTGACACAGTTAGATATATACTAGTAGGTTATTTATATCTTAAATGCCTATGTTTTAATGCTTTATTATGTTTTCATTGAGGTGAAATTCACATAACATCAAATTAACCATTTTAAAGTGAACAATTCAGTGTCATTTAGTACATTCACAATGTTGTACAATCACCTCCTCTATCTAGTTCCAAAACATTTACAGCACCCTACAGTAAAACCCTGTGTCTGTTAAGCAGTTACACCCCACCCCTCCTGACAACTACCAATCCATTCTTTGTCTCTATGGATTTACCCATTCTGAATGTATTATATAAATGGAATTATACAATGTGACCATTTGTGTCTCACTCCTTTCACTTAGCAAAATGTTTCCAAGGTTCATCCACATTGAAGCATGACTTCATTCCTTTTCATAGCTGATAATATTCCATTGCATATATATCTATCTTACAATTTGCTTATTCACTCATCCATCCATGGACATTTGGGTTGTTTCTACCTTTTGGCGATTGTGAAAGTGCTGCTATTCATGTAAAAGTAATTAATTGAGTGTCTGTTTTAATTTCTTTGGGGTATGTACCCAGGAGTGAAGTTGCTGGGTCAAATAGTAATTCTATGTTTAAATTTTTAAAGAAATCAAATTATTTCCCACAGTGGCTGAACCATTTTACATTCTCACCAAGAAGAGATGAGGCTTTTAATTTCTTTACATCTTTACCAACACTTGTTATTTTCTGGGTTTTTTTGTTGTTGTTGTTTGTTTGTTTGTTTGTTTGTTTTTTCAGTTATAACCATCCAAGTGGGTATAAAGTGGGATCTCCTTTTGGTTTTGATTTGCCTTTTCCTAATAACCAATAATTTTGGGCATCTTTTCACTTGCTTCCTGGTTGCTTGTATATCTTTCTTAGATAAATGTCTATTCAATTCCTTTGTGCATTATAAAATCTGGTTATCTTTTTGTTGATGAATTGTAAGAATTATTTATGTATTCTGGATACCAGGTCCTTATCGGATATGATTTGTAAATATTTTCTCTTGTGTGAATTGTATTTTTTCTAAATAAATCAGATACATTTAAAATTATCTTTATATTAACATCAATTTCACTCCCTTGTATTTTCATATTCACACTCCTAATCTTAATAAGTCCTTGGGAACAAGTTGCTCATGGGAACATAATTTTTTACATGTATTATGAGAGAAAAATGATTGAGAACCACTTTTTTTAGACCAAGTGTCTAGATTCAAGAATAGGATTATGTCCTTCTTATTCCTGGGTACTAAAAACTTATACAGAGTTATGAAATAATAGCAATGAAGGATGTCAACTAACCTAACATGAATAGGAAGTCTCCAAGTCTCCTGTAATTAAAAAGATAGTATTTGAATAGCCTTCAACACATCCTGCTGACATTTCTATCAAAAGTTAAAAGTATTAAGGGAAACTACTTCTGTAAACCTAATGGCTTAAACTGCATTGTTTAAGACTGTTTTTATTGCATTAAGACTCTTAAATCCCAACCTAACGTACTAAGTTCTCAATTATTTCATTTGGATGCAGTTTCCTTCTCTCTATCTCTTGGCTCTGCCCTCTGGTGTACTGACTCTCTTCTTAGACAAGTTTTCCTTCCTAAGTGCAAGATGGCTCAGGTAGCTCTCCCAGGTTTAATACAGAAGGAGAGATGAAGACTCCAGTACCTCAAATACATGCTGGCTCTGACTGACTTAACTTAGGTCATGTGCCTGTCACTGAACCAATTACAATGGCCAAAGAAATTCAATGAGCTCATTGACTTAGGCCCGGGTCTAATTCTCCACCCCTGGAGGATGGGGGCTCTGCAGCCTCACCAGCATTTGGTATTGTCAGATTTAAATTTTTTAATTTTTATTTTAGTGTTCTGATAGCTGTGAAGTGATAGTTCATTCAGGTTTTGGTTTACAAAACCCTAATAACTAATGACGTTAAACATCTTTTCATGTGCTTGTTCATCATTTGTACATCTTTGAGATGAAATATATTCAAACGCTTTGCCCAGATTTTCATTGGGTTGTTCATATTTTTATTGTTGAATTGCAAGAGTCCTTTATATATTCTGGAAACCAGACTTTTACATGATGTGCAAATATTTTCTCCCATTCTATGGACAGTCTTTTCACTTTCTTGGTAGTGTCTTTGATGTGCAAAAAATCTTAGTTTCAATGAAGTTTGTTATCTGTTTCATTTTGATTGCTTGCGTTTTTCGTGTCATGTGTCAAAGTCTCATTTCCTGACCAGGGTTCTGATGTTGGCAGAGCACACTTGCCTTGGTTGAGAGTTTAATCTTCTGTGAAGCTCTGTCATTGTTATAATTAAGTCCTGATTCTGCTCCTCAGCTTTCTCTGACCTCCAATTGCAGGAGATGAGAGGCTGTGTGTTACCAAGGAGGTCCTCTGACATTCACACTGGGCTTTTAATTGCCAATTAATCACGCTTGGCCCTTCTTTATCCTTTTTCAAAGTGTCAGTTAGCCATCCAGTCCCCCTGTCTTTATAGTTTCTTTCTTCTCCCCACCCCATATTTCCCAAATGCCTGCTATGTATCTCACCAGCTAGTGCTTTCCTTCCCACCAATATGTCTTCTGGTTCACCAGTATATAGGTTTTAACTTTTGTGCTACTTCCTTGTGCCAGCTGCTACCTGTGTTTTATCTAGCACAAGTGAGGGGGTCCTCTTTGCCAGTGTGGTAGTGAGCCCTTCAGCTTCAAAGCCCAAGCTCAATTTGCTTTCTTATACCACCCTCGTTACCAACTCTCCTGAGTTGGGTTCCCCAGGAACCAGGCGCTGAGAGGGAGATCGGTGTGCACAGGTTTATAAAGGAGTGCTCTTGAGATTTGCACCAGTAGAAGGGTGGGGAGGAAGCAGGGCAAAGAAGAGGGAGATGTTAAGCTACTTGTAGTTTGAATGAAGGTCTTGGCTCTGCAATTGTAATGACCCTTCAGAATTGTCCCTCACTGGGATGGAGGGACTGGAAGTTTATATCTCTCCATTGACAAGTCATTCAATGTGGGCTACCCTGGGACACTGACTCTGGGCAAGGCAGCTCTCCTTAGCCATGATAATCCTTAAAGACAGCCGACAGCTGAGGGCCATCTGCCACACTAGCACTGATATCAGGTGGGGAAATAAGTTCTATAACTCTGAAGGAGGATCTAGATGATGCATCACAGCATTCACTGTTACAGCAACATCGTTCATCATCATTATCAGTAAAATTCAATTATCATGTATCTTTTGAGAAGCCCTTTATATAACAGTTTTTAAATCTAATTTTATCTCTCCCACTAACCCACCTGCCTTGGCCTCAAAAAGTGCTGGAATTACAGGTGTAAACCACATGTGTCTGGCCAAAAAACCCTATTGCTGTTAGCCATCACTTCTTCTCTCCATCCTCAGAGGCAATGAGTAATCCACTTTCTTTCTCTGTAGATTTGCCTATTATGGGCATTTCATAAAGTCTGAATTATAGTATATGTGTTTTTTAAGACTGGCTCCTTTTAGCATAATCTTCTCAAGGTCCATATTGTAGCAAGTATAAAACACTTCATTCCTTACCATTAACTTTTCATTATATGGATTGATCACATTTTATTTATCCATTCATCAATTAATGGATATGAATAATGTTGCTGTGAACATTCATGAAAGTTTTTATGTCGACATATGTTTTCATATCTTTTGGGTATAGACCTAGGAGAGGAATTACAGGGGCATATGATAATTCTATGTTTAAACTTTTGAAAAACTGTTTTATAAAATTTAACTCTTATTTAAGTTCAGAGGCACATGTGCAGGTTTGTTATATAGGTAGGTAAACTTGTGTCATGGGGGTTTGTTGTGCAGATTATTTCATCACCCTGGTATTAAGCCTAGTACCCACTAGCCATTTTTCCCAGTCCTCTCCCACCTCCTACACTCCACCCTTTGATATGCCCCAATATATGTTGTTCCCCTCTATGCGTCCATGTGTTCTCATTATTTAGCTCCCACTTCTAAGTGGGAAGATGTGGTATTTGGTTTTCTGTTCCTGTGTTAGTTCACTAAGGATAATGGCCTACAGCTCCATCCATGTCCCTGCAAAAGACATGATCTTATTCTTTTTTTACGGCTGCACAGTATTCCATGTGTATATGTATCACAATTTTTTTTTCATCCAGTCTACCATTGATGGGCATTTATGGTTGATTCCATGTCTTTGCTATTGTGAATAGTGTTGCAATGAATGTACACACACGAGTCTTTATGATAGAACAATTTAAATTCCTTTGGGTATATACCTAGTAATGGGATTGCTGGTTTGAATGATATTTCTGTTTCTAGGTATTTGAGGAATTACCACACTGTCTTCCACAATGGTTGAACTAACTCACAATCCCACGAACAGTGTATAAGCATTCCTTTTTCGCCACAACCTTGCCAGTATCTGTTATTGTTTTACTTTTAATAGCAACGATTCTGACTGGTGTGAGATGGTATCTCACCGTGGTTTTGCTTTGCCTTTCTCTAATGATCGGTAATGTTCAGTTTTTTTCATATTATTACTGGCCACATGTATGTCTTCTTTTGAAGTGTCCATTTATGTCCTTTGTACACTTTTTAATGGATTTGTTTTTCTTTTCATTGTAAATTTAAGATCCTTATAGATGCTGTATATTAGACCTTTGTCAGACGCATAGTTTGCAAATGTTTTCTCCCATTCTGTAGGTTGTCTGTTCACTCTGTTGATCATTGCCTTTGCTGTGCAGAAGCTATTTAGTTTAATTAGATCCCACTTGTCAATGTTTGCTTTTGTTGCAATTGCTTTTCATGTCTTTGTCAAGAAATCTTTTCCCATTCCTAGGTTCAGAATAGTATTGCCGAGGTTATGTTCCAGAGTTTTTACAGCTTGGGTTTTACATTTAAGTCTTCAATCCATCTTCTGTTAATTTTTGTATATGGTGTAAGGAAGGGGTCAAGTTTCAATCTTTCTGCGTATGGCTAGCTAGTTACCCCAGCACCATGTATTGAATAGAGAATCCTCTCCTCATTGCTTATTTTTGTTGAAGATCAGATAGTTGTAGGTATGCAACCTTATTTCTGTGTTCTTTATTCTGTTTCCTTTGTCTATGTGCCTGTTTTTGTACCATTACCATAATATTTTGGCTACTGTAGGCCTGTAGCATAATTTGAAGTCAGGTAGTGTAATACTTCCAGCTTTGTTCTTTTTGCATAGAATTTCCTTGGCTACTCAGTCTCTTTTTTTGGTTCCACATGAACTTAAAAATATTATAGTTTTTTTCTAGTTCTGTGAAGAATGTCAATGGCAATTTAATAGGAATAGTATTGAATCTATAAATGCTTTGGGTAGTATAGTCATTTTAGTGATATTGACTCTTCCTGTTCATGAGCATGGAATGTTTTTCCATTTGTTTATGTCATCTCTGATTTCTTTGAGCAGTATTTTGTAATTCTCATTGTACAGATCTTTCACCTCTCTGGTTAGCTGTATTCCTAGGTATTTTACTTTTGTGTGGCAGTTGCGAATGGGATTGCATTTCATGTTTGGCTCTCAGCTTGACTGTTGTTGATGTATAGGAATGTTTGAGGCATTTGCACAATAATTTTGTAAGCTGGGACTTTCCTGAAGTTCTTTATCAGCTTAAGGAGCTTTTGGGCTGAGACCATGGGGTTTTCTATATATAGGGTTATGTCATCTGCAAATAGGGATAGTCTGACTTCCTCCGTTTCTATTTGGATGCCATTTATTTCTTTCTCTTGCCTGATTTCCCTGGCCAGGACTTCTAATACTGTGCTGAATAGGAGTGGTGAGAGAGGCCATCCACATCTTGTTCTGGGTTTCAAGAGGAATATTTCCAGCTTTTGTCCATTCAGTATGATGTATGCTGTGGGTTTGTCATAGATGGCTCTTATTATTTTGAGGTATGTTCCTTCAATACCTAGTTAATTGAGAGTTTTTAAGCTGAAAGGTGTTGAATTTTATTGAAAGCCTTTTCTGCACCTATTGAGATAATCATATGGTTTTTGTCTTTAGTTCTCTTTATGTGATGAATCACATTTACTGATTGATGTATACTGAACCAGTCTTGCATCCTAGAGATGAAGCCTACTTGATCGTGGTGGATAAGCTTTATGATGCGCTGCTGGATTCAGCCTGCCAGTATTTTGTTGAGGATTTTTGCATCAATCTTCATCAAGAATGTTGGTTGGAAGTTTTCTTTTTTGTTGTGTTTCAGCCAGGTTTTGGTATCAGGATGATGCTGGCCTCATAAAATGGGTTGGGGAAGAGCTTTCCCTTCTCAGTTTTTTGGAATAGGTTTAGAAAGAATGATACCAGCTCTTCTTTGTAAATATGGTAGAATTCAGCTGTGAATCTGTCTGGTTCTGGGCTTTTTTTTGGTTGGTTGACTATTTATTACTGACTCAATTTCAGAGCTCATTACTGGTCTGTCCAGGGATTCAATTTCTTCCTGGTTCAGTCTTGGGAGGGTCTATGTGCCCACGAACTTATTCATTTCTTCTGGACTTTTCTAGTTTATGTGCATAGAGGTGTTCATAATATTCTCTAATGGTTGTTTGTATTTCTGTGGGGTCAGTGGTAATATCCCCCTTGTTGTTTCTGATTGTGTTTATTCGAATCTTCTCTCTTTTCTTCGTTATTAGTCTAGCTAGTGGTCCAGTTAATTAATTTCTTTCAAAAAAACCGGCTCCTGGATTCATTGATCTTTTGAATGGTTTTCCGTTTCTCAGTCTCCTTCAGTTCAGCTCTGATTTTGGTTCATCTTTTTTTCTTTTGCTAGCTTTGGAATTTGTTTGCTCTTGGCTCTCTAGTTCTTTCAGTTGTGATGTTAGGTTTTTAACTTGAGATATTTTAAGCTTTTTGATGTGGGCATTTAGTGCTATAAATTTCCCTTGTAACACTGCCTTACCTGTGTCCCAGAGATTCTGGTGTGTTGTAGCTTTGTTCTCATAGTTTCAAAGAACTTCTTGATTTCTGTCTTAATTCCATTATTTACCCAAAAGTTATTCAGGAGCAGGTTATTCAGTTTCCATGTAATTGTATGGTTTTGAGTGAATTTCTTAGTCTTGATTTCTAATTTGATTTCTTAGTCTTGATTTCTAATTTGATTGCACTGTGGTCTGAAAGAGTAGTTGCTATGATTTCAGTTATTTTTCATTTGCTGAGAAATGTTTTGTATCCAATTATGTGATTAATTTTAGAGTATGTGCCATGTGGCTGACAGAATAATGCATATTCTGTTGCTTTTGGGTGGAGAGTTCTGCCGACGTCTTTCAGGTCCATTTGATCCAGTGCTGAGTTCAGGTCCTGAATATCTTTGTTAATTTTCTGTACTGATGAGCTGTCTAATATTGTCTGTGGGACACTGAAGTCTTCTACTACTGTTGTGTGTGAGTCTAAGTCTCTTTGTAGGTCTCTAAGAACTTGCTTTATGAATCTCAGTACTCCTGAGTTGGGTGAATATATATTTTGTATAGTTTTATCTTCCTGTTGAATTGAACTCTTTGTCATATAATGCCCTCGTCTTTTTCCATCTTTTGAAAAAATGTTTCCCAAAGCTGCTTTATCATTTTACATTTTCACTAGCAGTGTATAAGGGTTCCAATTTCTCCAAGATGTGTTGGTCTGTAACACTTTTGCCAAGACTTCTTATCATTTGTCTTTTGATTAGAGTCATCCTAGTTAAGTATGAAAGGGTATCCCACTGAGGTTTTGAATTGCACTTTCCTAATAAGATACTGGGAAACTTTTCACGTGCTTATTGGACATTTGTGTATATTCTTTGGAGAAGTGTTTATTCAGGTCCTTTGCCCATTTTGAAATTGAGTTAGTTGTCCTTTTAAAGTTGAGATGTGAGAGTTCTTTATATATTCATAATACTAATACCTTGTAAGATATATTATTTGCAAATCTTTTTTCTCATTCTGTGCATGGCCTTTTTACTTTCCTCATGGTGTCCTTAGAAGCACAAAAGTTTTTAATTTTGATGAAGTTCAGTTTATTTGTATATTTTTTGTCACTTGGGCTTTTGGTGTTAAATCTAGGAAACCATTACCTATTTCAAGTTCACAAAAAATGTATGCCTTTTTCTTATAAGCCTTTATTTACAGTTTTAGCTCTTACACCGAAGTCAATGATCCATTTTGAGTTATGTTTTGTATATGGTGTGAGGTAGCAGGGCAAATTTATCCTTTTGCCTGTGGATATCCAGTTGTCCAGCACTATTTATTGAAAAGACTATTCTTTCTCTGATGAATTGCTTTGGCAGCCTTGTCAAAAATCAATTAACCATAAATGCTTACATTTTTATTTCTGTGCTCTGAATCTTATCTTATTGATCTACATGTCTATCGTTATGCTAGCAACACATCATCTAGATTACTGTAGACTTGTAGTAAGTTTTAAAATCTGAAAGTGTGAGCTTCCAACTTTGTTGTTATTTTTCAATATTGTTTTGAGTTTTCAGTGTTCCTTGAATTTCTATACACAACTTTTTATCTGTTTTGCTAATTGCTGTATCCCTAGAGTCTAGCACAGTGCATGGTACATAGCAAGTGCTCAACAAGTATTGTTAGAACAAATGAATGCATTGTCATAACATAACAATTAAAAAGTAGACATCTTTAAAAAAATTTCCTGCTTAGCATTTCTTTCCTCGATTCTTCTGGAAACAGCCTCTTGCCTTCTTTTGAGTACTGCCCCTTCTTTACTAACTTTATGTTGTTCCTTTGGGGCTCCCAATCCTAGTATCCAATGGCCCCAGAATAAGTTACATGATTCAGTCCTGGCCTATTCTATTCCATCGCCTGCTGTGCCATAGGCTTAGATATAAGCACATGATTTAAGCCCTGCCAATCAAGATCCTGAGATCACACATTTTAAAGAGTGACCCTAAACTGCAAGATAATATATCCTTACCAAAATGAGAAGTGTGTGAAACCACACACACACAAAATACTCAAAACCACCATCACAACCAAAACAAGTCAAAACATACATAGAAGTGGAAACAAGACAATGAGAGGAATCCCATTGAGTTCTAGTTCCTGGATCAAGTTGACCCTGAGGCTAGATTATGTCCGTGGAACTTGGCAAGATTCTTGGTTGCACACAACAAAAGTGACTCTGGTTAACTTATACAGATGATTTATTTAGTGGGAAAGCACTGGGGAGTTCATAGAATGTATGGAAAGTTTGAAAACCCTAGCTTATGCAAGAACCAAGCAGTTTAGAGCATAATTTAAGTCTTGCCACAGAGATGGGCCACTTAGGATGCTGCCACTGACACCAGGCCAGTGCTCCAGACACTTCCTGCACAATGCTGGACTCTGCTACCTCTGAATTCTCTGCTTTTCTGTTAGACCCTCAACTTTGCTGGAGTCAAGTGACTATCTCTAATACACTCTTGTACCTTTGCAACACGTTGTAAAGGTGCAAAGTCCTGGGCAAGAGTATCTGCTTTTTTATTACATGGTCCCAGGCAAGCCACTGAGGCCCCTTTCTCAGTGTCAGGGCCAGTGCCCAATAAATACATTTTCTTCTATTAGTATACCTGCTTTGCCTTGTCTTGATTACTCCCTTTTTTTTTTTTCCTAATCTATAAAGGTTGAACTTTTATCATTTACCACAAAAGTAATCCGACTAAAGGAAACAAAAATAATAGTGAAAGCCACAGCAACTTATGAAATTTTATGAGGTACCTGAATAAGTGTTTTACATGCCGTATTAATTTCTTATGACTGCTATAACAAATTACCACAAATTTTACTGGCTCAAAACAGCACATATTTATTGTCTTACAGTTCTCGAATCAGAACTTCAAAATGGCTCTCATGGGATTAAATCCAGGTGTTGTCAGGGCTGTGTTCCTTCTGGAGGCTCTAGGGTAAATCTGTTTCCTTGCCCTGTTCAGTTTCTAGAGGTCACCACGTTCATTAGCTTTTGGCTCTTGGCTCCTTCCAGAGATCGCCTTACTCTGACTCTATCACATCTTCTTCTCTGATTCCCTCCTTCACTTCTAAGGACACTTGTGATTACATAAGGCCCATAGTGAGAATCCAGGATAATCCCCCCATCTCAGGGTCCTTAATTACATCTACAAAGTCTCTTTTGCCATTATTCTGTCTTTCGCATTATGAATTGTCTGCTTGAGTCCCCACAACAGGACTGTGAGGCAGGTGGCGCTATTCGGCCATTTTAGAGATAGAAAAATCTTGCCTAGAAAGGCGGTATAACAATGTCCTCTGTTGGGTGGAAGAGCCAAGTTCAAACCTTGGCTATTTGATTGCAAAATCTAGGTGTAGCATCTTTTTGCAACCCCCACCACCTGGCTTCAATAGATTTGCTGGTTCTATAGTTTTGGGGGAGAAAGTGTGAATAGAATCCGATGGATGCATTGTCTTCATGTTTATCCCCTTATGGGATGAATTGTGAAAAGAATGACAGATACTCTGGAAACCCTTGGATCCCAAGATGCTGGGAAGAATAGCAACCTAATTCTATGATTCGTATACCCAAATATTGGTTTATTCAGCAGCCTCTGTAGGCCAGCCTGGGTCTCAGTCAATAGAGTCTGGCTTATTAAAAAGGGACATGAGTCTCAAATACCAGCTCAAATATCAGCCTCAAATACCAGCCTTTTAAACAAAAAGCCTCAAACACCAGCTTCTTTAACAAAACTAATAGCAATGGTGGCGGCAGCAGCAGCAACAGCACGAGATGCAGTAAGAAGCTGAAATTCTTCAGGCCCTGGAGTTGCAGGGGAAGGATATGCCGCAAAGAGTGATTGCCTTTAGTATGAGAATAATACAAAGACCAATGGGAACGCAGACTGTTGCTGGATGACAAAACCACAGAGGATTTCGAGTTGCCTGACACCTCTAGACAGGGCCCTAGTGGATATTAAGCACAGAGTGAAAGTCATCTTTAACATTCAGCAATAGACTTTCAGATCTGAAAAGCATCTTAACCTAAAGGGGGCCCACTGGCACTCAACATACTGAGACAGAACAAAAGCTGCAGACTCTTTTCCTCATGAAATCAACCCCTCTAGCTATCCATAGACAAATTCTAGAGTCATCAGACTCAAATCGGAGTCATCTACTAACGTAAGTATAAGCCCGAGACTGCATATAGAAATACTACCAGTAGAAACCTGTGGATGAACTTGGAGGGTGATGAGAGAAGTACAGAAAAGCCAATCTATCCCTCAATATTTCACCACATCATCCAGCCATGGTGGATGAAATGACTACTGGCAAAGAATTTGTCAAATCTTGATTTGTGAAATATTTACTGAGTTTCAATTATCTGCTAGAGACAGTGCTAAATCATTAACGATAGAGTTCTTGCTCTAAAGGAGAGGGAGTCATACAGAGTAGAAGTTTCTATCATGGAAGGATGAGGTCTGGTAGAGATAATGGAGGCTCCCTGGACTTTGGAGGAAGGAGAGTTGGACAAGCTTTGCTCTATGAGCTGTGACTTTCCTGGTTTCAAGGGACAGAAACCTAACTTGAACTATAGAGGGGGAAGGATTGCTGTGAGACCAATGCACTGGAAGGACAGAGAATTGGCCAGGCCTTGGGAGTGATTGAAACCAGAGGCTAGAAAGTCATCATCAAGACAAGGCCATTGCGTGGGCTGTTCTCTGTGTCTGGAAAGCTCTTTCCTCCAATTTAGTTTATCTTTTGCTCATCATTCATGTGATTCCAGTCACCTCCTCAGTGAAGCCTCCCCCTCCTACCACTCAACTCCCTGACTGGATCACACCCAGATTCCTGGCTGTTCCACTCAAGTGTTTGGGCAAATTAGAAAAAGGTGATCCCTTTGGCTAGACAGTGCCAGTATGTGAAAAACAGAGTGCCCCTTTTTCTAAGCAAACACAGCTTCTCACCAGGGTTCTTGGCTTGATGAGCAGAGTATAAGTGACATTTCAGCCTGCTTGGCCCCTTTGCTCATGCTGTTTTATGAAGTGCACAAATTGCACAACTGTATATAGCAACTGAGCCAGATTCCACATCTCTCAAAAAAACTGTGCACTTTTTCATCTCACTACTTGTTAAAATGGTAGTTTTACTTTGCTTACATGATTATTTAAGGCAAGCTCCATGAAGGCAGCAACTGGGTACATTCTTGCACAATGTACAATGTCTAGAGCCCAGGACAGTGTCTGACATATTGAAGGCCCTGGATAAATAATAGTTGTTTCATGAATGAAATGAGTATGTAAGGAAATGAGTGTTTCCGACTATTTCTCTTAGACTAGCTTTTTCTATGAGGTGGGAGCCATGGTTGTTGGTAGCTATGAGCTCACAGCCACAGAAGGCTGCTTCTCCTTAATTCTAATTTTTAGAATTCCAGGAAAGGATATTTATTGGTCCAGCTGAGATCACATGCTCTCTGGGAGTGGGAGTCTCCCTGACTGGCAACCCCTAATAAAACTTAGTTGCATAAATGGTGGAGTAAACAGTTTCCCAATAGACAAAGTAGTCCTTCTCAGCCAAAGATGGGAGGGCTAAACAGAAACAACTCCAGATGTCCCCCAAACAGCCCACTTATGTCCACAGGCTGGCCACTTCTGTGTCTTCCTTTCCTCACCTGTGAAAGGAGAGAATGTGCTGAGCTGACCTCTGAGATTATCTAGCCCCAAGATTCCATTCCCTTTTGTTCCGGTTCTGGTTCTCCAGCAAAATTCTGTTCTAGTGCTGGAAGCAGTAAGTGGAAAAAGACATGACTGTGGGGAGCCTCAGTGAAGGAAGGCTTAATGGAGGTGAGCTTTAAGCTGTGGCATCAAGGTGGAGGAGGATTTGTATACCGAGAGCGGAAGGAGGGGAGATTTTGAGAGTGGGAGCCTGGCTTGGGGAAGTATATTAGATTTTGGTGTTGAGCCATTTGTTTGTTAGAAATCTCTCTCTCTCTCCCTCTCACTCACTCTCTCTCTCTCTCTCTCTCTTCTTTTCTTTTTCTTTTTTCTTTTTTTGCTGTAAATCTGTTTGTACGGGATAATACCTTAACTTGTCTATATTTTTCCCCTAACCAAGAACAGCAAGCCAATCATCCACAAGGATCTGAGGGAATGAGACACTGGAAAAGCAAGTTTTGATAAGGGCAAATAAATCAAAATAGGTCCTAAATGCAAACGTCTCTAGGGTATCTGAATTACGCTGTTTCCGTTGGGGTCTATACTTTGTATGTGTGCTGGGGGTTTTGGAGGGTGGTAGTTTGTGCTCCAGTAGCACAAACTGAGAGCGCTTCAGGGAGGCAGGGAAGAAAGAAGCATCTCCATTTCATGATGCTAAAAGGACATGAGGCTCTTACACTGGCCCTATACCCTTCCCTAGATCATTAAAATAGAATAATTTTGGCACTCGTCTATTCTCCTTCTGAGTCTTCAGGCTTCTTCTCTGTGGCTTTCTTCAAGGATGTTGCTCAAGCTCTTTTTAATCTTCAGTCTATTCATAAGATTAGGGAACAAAGAGTGAGGTTTGCCTTTACTTGCTGAGAATGGGCCTTGTCCCGAAAATGGGAGCAGTCTGTCCAGGAGGGCCACCCACCAGGAGCCATGGTCAGAGGCCCTGGGCACCTGGGACAGGAATCTGGAAAGGGAAGCAGAGGCTCCCAAAGAGGATGTGGGAGAATGGGAGCAAATGACGCACTTCTGATCCACGCACAATGGCAATCCTTTAAAGTCGCGTTGCCTGCAACTACACTCTGCTACTTAGGGACCTACTTTTACATATACCAACTTGTGGTCCTGTTTCCAGATCCTCTAATCTGCTTATCAAGGAAGAGAATAAAGGCCCATACCCTGATACTGGGGAAACTGTGTTTCATGTTGCCCCAATGGGGGGCAGAGAGAACACAGGAGATTTGCCGTGGACTCCAAAGACTATGCTAGGTATCTACTGATGCTAGAAATACAAGCACAGCTTTCACATTAAAGAATTTGGAGTCTGTGTTGGGGGTGGCCAAGCAGCCCTCTGTAAAATGTTATCAAAGAGGCAACATAGCACAGTGAGTAAAAATACCGATCTGAAGCTGGTCTGCTAGGATTTCATTCTCTGACTTCCACCACTTACTAGCTGTGTGTCTTTGTGAAAGTTACTTTACCTCTCTGTGCTTCAGTGTTTTCACCTATAAAGTGAGTTTTACAAAAATATCTACCTCTTGGGATTGTTGGGAGGATTAATGACTTAACATAAGTACTTGAAACAGTACCCTGGTACAAAGTGAGTGGTACATAAAATGTTTGCCAATATTTCTATTCCCCAATCTGTTATCTGTGGATTTGAAATGTTTCTCAAAGCTAAAGTTATAAAATGTGAATGGAGGTTCAGGAACCACTGAGGTTGTGGTGATGGTGCTTTGAAGTCAGAAAAAGTGCTTGTGAGATGGAAGAGTAAAGAATAAGAGATAAGTTGTTGTGGGGGCCCAAGGCTGGACTTGTAGGCTAAGATTAGCCTGTGGGATGGGGACAGGGCAGCTGGGAGGTCTGGGGGCATTTCTGAGGCTTGAGGAGCTGCTTGAGGTCTCAGGTTGAGGGTGAGGGGATGCCATGATGAGATGAGAGAGATGGCAAAGGGAGACCGTGGGTGGGGGTACCCAAGTCTGGGTGTGGGTGGCTGCACAAGAAGCAGTTTTGACTAGACCCCTGTTTCGAACTGGAAGTGGGTAAAATTTGGAAAGAGATGAAATCTATTCTTGGCATTTCGTCTCCAAGAGCTCTTCTCCTCTCTTGCTTCATGTCCAGTACCTTCCCACTGCCTTAAAATGCTGGCCCCCAAAGCCAAGCCTTCCTCCTCCCACTGCTCTACAGCCTGAAACTGTTCACTTCACCCACCAGCCCCCTAACAGAATTCCCATCATTTGAGTGCAGGCTCGGATGTCAACCAGACTTGGAAGGAAAGCTAACAAAGTGGAACTAATCTCTCACTAACAAAATTACTGATAGCCATGGATTGTTCCCCAAAGCCCCTGGCTTTTAAAAATGAAATACTTGTTAACCCAAATGTTTAATCTAGGAATTCTTAACTCAGGAGCCGGTGGGGTAGGCATGAGAGGGTTGCAGGCCTCTGATAATCATCATTGTGAATGATTATTAAAAGGGGTCTGTGACCCCTAAAATGTTAAGGGCCATTTGCTTTAACCTGTCTTGGCTGAGGCAGTATAACAAAGTAAAATGTAAGCATTCGGGTTAGTTGGAAATAAATATTTTTCAGTGGGGTAAGCTAGTGATTTGCACGTGTTTGTGTGCATGCCTGCAAATGAACATATGTGTGTGTCTCCAAATTTATTTTTTTTTCAATTTTGGAACCATAGATTTTTCTTCAATGCTTTGATTCATTGCATTTCTCCCACCAGCATAGCTCCTGTGGTAGATTCAGTTGGGGTTCAGATCTGAGTGTTGGGCAGAATGGGGTGGCTGAGGTGGCTGTAACTTGGTTGTAGGGTCTGGAATCTGCTTACTCATGGGTTTTTGATGTGCTGCATGTTCTTCCCCCCTAGGACAGGAGGTTCTTACTTCCATAACACGTTATCATCACCAAGGAAGTGAGCACATATTTTCCACAGCTCCCATCCTCCCTTCCCTACCCCATTTCCTATTGCTGTCTGCCTTCCCCATCCACTTCCCAGAATGCTTCACTTTGCCATAATGAGATGCTCAGCTGCCATGCAGCCACCAACAACCAGAGATGGATGGGGTCTCCTGTACTGCCCTGAGAGGGATCTTAGAAAGACACTGTATTCATGGTAGCAGGCTAGAGAAGGCAAGGAGAAATGAAGAGCCCGATCATACACAGATGCCATTATCCAAATAAAATGATTATTCTTTCGTCCAGCCCCTGCTAACTGGAGTAACTGAAGCAATGCTATATTTATGGAAAACACCATAAAGGTCATGCATGGTTTAGACTCAATTGGAAAACTGCACCTTCTGAGATCAAATTTAATGCAGCATCATTAGGACTTGATTAGCTCAATGCAGAATAAGGTGAAAATACTCAATTCAGAGAAGAACATGTGGTAATGAATGAATATATTTTTATTCAAATACTTTGTTAATTCCCTAGGCAGGTGTGATTTCCATAAAATAAAAGGTCCTGAGTAAAAAGGAAAAAAAGTCAGTTTAAGAATTCTATGGCTGTACTGGAATAAAATGTTAGCAAAAAGACTACTAATGCTACCCTGATAGTGATGTGTTTAGAAATCTTAGAAGTTAGAAATAATTTACAAATAAAGGATATTTTCTCCATATCCAGGAGAGGCAAAAAAAAAAAAATTTGCTAAATGAAATTAAAATTGAAACACAGATGTCACATCTAAGTATAATTGGAAAATTCTTAGCTTTTCTGAGAGATTTCTAAGATGGCTTCTTTCTAAAGAAAGAAATCAGAATTTTTTAGAAAATTTAAAAGTATAAGGCTAGGTGCTATTGCTCATACCTGCAATCCCAGCACTTTGAGAGGCTTAAGGCAGGCAGATCACTCGAAGTCAGGAGTTAGAGACCAGCCTGACATACATGGTGAAACCCTGTCTCTACTAAAAATATAAAATTAGCCGGGCATGGCGGCACGCGCATGTAGTCCCAGCTACAGGATGAGCCACGAGAATCACTTGAACCCAGGAGATGGAGATTACAGTGAGCCGAGATCATGCCACTGCACTCCAGCCTGGGTTCTCAGTGATATGTCAAAGTTGAGAATTTATAACATTCAGCAGAGCTTCATTAAACACGCTGAATAAATAATCTCATTTGCTGTGGGAATAAGGCCAAAGGGTAAAATAGATAAGAATTTAGTAACCTGGAAGTAATCCTTCTGACCCATACTTTTCATTATATACATCTATAAAAGGAGTCTGAGTGGCTAGATGTTCATCCCTAGAAAGAGGCCTAGTTTCACTTTATTTATTTATTTATTTATTATTTATCTATTTGAGGCAGGGTCTCATTCTGTCACCCAGGCTGGAGTGCAGTGGTGTGATCTCAGCTCACTGCAGCCTCCACCCGTAGGGCTCAAGGGATCCTCCCCCCTCAGCTGCCTGAGTGGCTAGGATTACAGGCAGCTGCCACCACACCCAGATAAATTTGCATTTTTTTTGTAGAGATAGGGTCTCCCTGTGTTGGCCCAGGTTGGTATCAAACTCTTGGGTGCAAGCGATCTGCCCACCTCGGCCTCCTAAAGTGCTGGGATTTCAGGCATAAGCCACCATGCCCAGCCTAGTTTCACTATCTTTTGAGAGCATGTTAACATCCATATTATTGTATTCTTATAAATAATCTCTGAGGTGTATAGGGGCATATATTAACCTGATTAAAAAGAGAAGGAACTGGCCAGACGTGGTGGCTCATGCCTGTAATCTCAGCACTTTGGGAGCTGAGGCAGGCAGATCACCTGAGGTCAGGAGTTCGAGACCAGTCTGGCCAACATGGCAAAACCCCGTCTCTACTGGAAACACAAAAATAGTCGGGTGTGGTGGCATGTACCTGTAACCCCAGCTACTTGGGAGGCTGAGGCAGGAGAATCACTTGAACCCAGGAGGCAGAGGCTGCAGTGAATGGAGATCCCACCACTTCACTCCAGCCTGGGTGACAGAGTGAGACTCCATCTCGAAAGAGAGAGAGAGAGAGAGAAAAGGAAGGAAGGAAGGAGAGAAGGAAAGAAGTAAGGAAGGAAGGAAAGAAGGAAGGAGGGAAGGAAGGAGAGAAGGAAGGAAGGGAGGGAGGGAGGGAAGGAGGGAAGGAAAGAAAGAAGGAAGGAAGGAAGGAAAAAAGGAAGGAAAGAAAGAAGGAAAGAAGGAAGGAAAGAAAGAAAACCAACAAGAAAGAAAGCAAGAAAGCAAGCAAGCAAGCAAGAAATGCCCAGCACAGGAATATTAAAAACAGGGAGTCTGGCTACTTAGGGGCACGTTCACTTATTAGCTGGGTAGCAAGTTATCAAAGCTCTTGAAGCTTCAGTTAACCTACCTGTAGGTTGGGGATACTATTAGTTATTAGTACTCCACTGGGTTGTTGTGAGATTAAGTAGATTGGTTTACCAGTACAGTACTATCAGAGTAGTGCCTGTCACATAGGAAGCATTAAGAAGGAATCTGTTGTCACTTGGGACAGCAAATTCAGTTGGTCATATTTGGAGAAAGAAAACTATCCTGCCCTTTATGGATAAATTCTCCTTTTTGAGGGGGTTTATTTTCATTTCCAAATCCTAGAAACCCACCTAGCCTGACTTTTTATTACTAAAGGAGTTCCGCCAACTCTCTCACTGTAATTTAAGGCCAAATTAATTCCTCCCTGTACTGTGTTCTTTCTTATTCTTTTTAAATCTTACCAGGGACACATTTATCTGTCTGTGCAGCCCCAACTTAATTTCAGTCTTGAGGACTATGCTATTTTTCCTTCTACTCCCAATCCCAACACACGCAGGAAAAGCATGCTACAGTGGGCTTAGCAGAATTTAGGGGAAAGCTTAACATTTGATAGAAGAGCTCTGCTGTTTTTTTTTTTTCTCTTACTAGACTTCTCCATATCACATTCTAATCTAGGCTTAGGGCATTTCAAAATATATCTGATTAAAATTAATATTGTACAACTAATAAAGTAGAAAAATTCCAATTAAAGTAGGTATCATTAACATGAAGTAACTTGCTTCAATATTACCCTAAGGCACTAACTGGGTGAAATGAAATGGCATAAAGACTGCGTCTCCAAATATCTCTACCCATCACAGTCCCAAGATATTCAATTATTAATTTTTTTCTCCAGGGATTCAAATATAAATGTACAGAAGTATAACATTATTATCTCAGTAAACCTCTCCATGGGGATCATGTTCTTTGGGGATACTACCAATGAGAAAAAAAAAGTAAAGTATTGAATTATATACTGAAAAAATCCTGAATGAAATTCATAAAAAAGAAGGCAACATTTCCACCATGAAGCAGACTTGTATTAGATTGGCATAGTAACTTTCAGATGGGGAGGGAGAGTAGTTTACCTATCTTTGGAACTTGAAGCTTTGATATTAGACAGTGTGGTACAGAGGATAGACCCAGACTAAGAGTTGGGAAACCTGAATTTAAGCACTGTTTTGTTATCAACTAGCCGAATGACTCAGATTAGACATTTAACTCCTTTGGACCTCAAGTCTCATATTTTCAAAACGAGGACATTGGATTCGATAATCACCAAGGTTCTTTTCCAGATCTAAAATTTCATTTATAGTAAACATTCATTTTAAGGGGTATGGTTAACCAGTGCCTACTACAATATTTGAAAGCATTGTACTAGGTGCTAGGCAAATAAAAAAATAACTATAACAAGTTTCCTGATCTCAAAGGTTTATATGTTATGGATTATTTAAATGACCAGCTAATATTTGCAGAGCATTATGTAGTCATTTTACTATACTTCATAAAACGTGGGGGCAGTGAGGCTCAGCCGACTAGGAATAAGCTTTGCCTGTTAATCGTTAGGCTGTAGCTGACTCATTATAAAGATCTGGGTAAATTACCTCTAAGTCTGTTTTTTACTTGAAAATAATCATACTGACTCAACTGAAAGCAATGTTGAGAAATAACAGGTTGTACATTCCATAAATTTTTATGGACACCATGTACATGCCAGGCCAGTGTTGGGAGCTGGGGCAAAGCAGCCAACCCATCCTTCATCTAGCTTAACTCTTATACACATTATTATAAAGTATGCTGCAAATAAATTAATACAGCAAATGGCTAGCTATAATCAATTGTGGGCTTATTGTAATTTAGAGGTGTCACGAAGGAAGCCCTTTTCTGTGCAAAATAACATGTGTCTCAGCCTTTGAAGTACCATGTAAACGGTTTAAAAAAAAAAACCCATAAATATTACACATACAAAAGATTTGAAACTTGTATAAGAAGACATATAATTTACTATTTCCTAGATGTAGATTAAGCTGAAACATAAATAGCAGAAAGAATGCAGAAGCAGCGTCCCTGCTCAGAGTAAGGGCGGACATTCTTACTGCTAGATCTGCCCAACAAGCAATCTGCTATCTCAAGAGTTCAGAGGTACCTATCCATCACTGTGGGGCCCTGCTGAGGCACTGTCGTGATAAAGGTGATCAATAAGGATGTTCTATGAGAGATTCTTGTCTTGAGAAGGAACCTGAAGTAAATAATAAATAACTTCAGGTACAGTTCTGAGATTCCATAAAGTGATTCATAAATGTTTGAATGATAAAAATATGATATAAATAAAATTATAAGGATGTAATTTATTAAAGAGAAATTAGAGATTAAGATGGAGGGAGCGTTTTAGCATGGGAGTGCTGTGGGACACAGAAACTGGTTTGTCTGAGCCCCTTCCAAATACCATAACATCTGTGTCCTGCTTTAAAATCTAAATTTCAGAGCCTCGAAACCCAAAAGCCTTGGCTGTAGAAATCTAAAACCAAAAAGACCATGCGTTCTGTTACCTGTGATTTGTGGTGTCACCACTCTTTGAGGCTCCCAGATGGGGCAGGGCCTTGGGATATGGGGATGCCTTGTAGGTATGTTGTTGTTGGAGTTGGTGGTGGGGATGGGGATGGAGGCAGGGTAGGGTAGGGGTGGGTTGGGGTGGGGGGAATCCTCCGTTAATATCTCGAAATATTATTCTGTTGCTATAACGCAGCGTGTTAAGTTAGTTTCAAGTATTGAAAAACCAGGGCAGAATTCATGGAAATGGTGCAAATTCTTGACTTAGGGTCAGAAGAATTCACCAAAATTAACGTCTCTCTGTGCCAAATAACAGCCAGTTTCAATTTCTGGACGGCCTCTCCGCGTGAGTGACAGGTTTTCTTAGATGCCGCGGGGGGTCTTTCGCGGGCTGGTGGCCTGCCCCCTGGACTCGTCCATGTGTCAGGCTGAGTCCGCAGCTTAGAGCGCGGCCCTGTATTTCTGTCTGATGTCTGGGGCATACAGATATGTGTGACGGACAACGCTCGTGGCATTCGAAGCCTCTTTAACAGACGTTTGTGACGAGAGGAAAGAAGTGTGCGAACTCTGGGAAACAAGTGTGCGGACTCTCGAAAAGAAGTGGATTTCGAAAGTGGGGAGGGGATGGATCTTCGTAAGAGAAATGGAAATTTGCTCCTCACCACAGGGTTTGCTGGAAACGAAGACGCGGCAATTCTTAATCCAGTTTCCTGCAGTAGGAAACAGCGGGCAAGGGAAGTCCCAGTTCAAGTTCGGAGCGAAGTGGGCTCCTGCAAGGAGCCGCCCGGAGGCGTGGGACAAGTGGCGGGAGACCCGGCCGCGTCGCGCCGGGCGCTAGGGATGGACGCACTTCCCTACTTCCAGCAGCCAGTACGAGCCGCCCCAACTGCGCTGTCCTGCTCGATTCTTTGGGAAACACTTCGCGAGCTTTGTTTCAGACGCCGACCCATCTTTCTTGGTGGGTCTGCAGCTCCACCAATCACGCCCGCCACTGGGCGGGGTTTCAGGGTCAAGGTGGACCAATTTTCCAGCATCGCCCCTACACGCGCTCTCGGACCCCTGGGGTGACTGACAGCAGCCGGGCCCAACCCGCTGCTCCGGAGCGTGGCCTCCGCCTGGGGCGTTACGAAGACAAGGCCCCAGGACCAATCGTATTGGCCCGTGGGGGGCGGGGCCTCGCTGCCAGCTCCCGACCAGCGCTACCGGCACTCCTTTTGTCATATGAGAGACGCGGCGGGGCGGCCTCTCAGCCGCGGTTTAGCCAATGGAGAAGGCGAGATGGGCGGGCTGGGAGTGCCTGGCGGCGGGTCGTCAGCTCCGAGCCGAGGTGCAGTGAGCTGGTCGGGGGACCGCGAGGCGAGCGCGGAATCCTGGGCGGCGAGCGGGGTGTGAGCTGCCTGAAAATGCACTCGGATGCCGCCGCTGTCAGTGAGTAGCGGAGAGCCAGCCAGCGGGCCGGG